>NC_056725.1:1766270169-1766373448 GCF_019279795.1 Protopterus annectens
TTTAAGTGATGTGAAGAATGCCAAGTAGCTGAATGTTTTATGTCTTATCTAGCAATTTTTTTTAAACAGAGGTCTTTTATTTGCAAATAAAATGATAACTGTATATAGATTTATCATGAAACTTGCTTCTGAGCCATCTCTTTTACAGTAACTCTAAAAATCTTTGGCAATGCTCCCTCCTCCAGTACTCCCATCAGTCTCCCCTCACAGAATACAGGCTAATTAAAATCAAACTCTATTATAACCACCACCACCAAAGATGCTTCTAACCACCTTCTGCTGTTTTGTGTACTCACTGCATTAACCCACCTCACTAGCTATTATATCTCTCCCCCATACCAATGAATATTGCCACTAATAATCCAAGTTTACCCCATGATAACTCACATCAGATCTATCACAAAATATCACCTTACCTCTGCCATTATACTTTCTCAGACATCTTCAACTAGAGATACATCAAGTCAGAATCCTTACCAACAAAAAGTATAGTAAAACCTAAGGTAAAATGTGAATAGCTGTACACTTTCAAACGTAAAAATTTCACCCAGAAACACCACTGTGACATTTATTCCAACCCCAGCCCCACTTAACAGCAATACAACTCAGCCAACACAACTTTACTCAGATGGAATTTCCCAGTCAACAAATACAAATAAATAAAGACTAGATAATAAATAAATCAAATAGTCACTGGCCAGAAATTATTTCAAATGTTCTTGGTATTATGATCTGTATTTATTTATTCTATTGATTTTATTGTTTTCCTTCTCTCTTTTCATCTTGCTGGAATTAAGTGTCTGAAAGAATGAGATAACTGGAATTTCACTATTTTCTACTCTAAACTGTATTTTATGTAAGCTCTATCTGTCTATCTATCTATCTATCTATCTATCTATCTATCTATCTATCTATCTATCTATCTATCTATCCATCCATCCATCCATCCATCCATCCATCCATCTATCTATCTATCTATCTATCTATCTATCTATCTATCTATCTATCTATCTATCTATCTATCACATAAAAACTTAAAAAGTAAAAAAAAAAAAAATCATGTACATTCAGAAGCCATGTAGCTGAAACACCTAATGTCCTGAAGTGTCATTTGACTATATCCCATGGGCTTTCACTGCAGGAGGTTTGAGGTATCAAACAGTGAGAACTCTAGTATGTTTGGGTTTTCCTTGCAGTTTTTACTGAATGGGTTGTCTGTGTCTCTTTTTTACCCTTTGTTTGCATAAAAAGACAAGGAAGCTCATAGCCTGACCTCTTCTGTTTATGGCCCTGCATTGTTGTGTAGTGAGACATAGTTATTTACACAGACACCTTCATACTGGTGCCTGTTGTTGTTAGCCATCGTATAAGCTCTTCTAGTGCATGGCAGGCTCTCTACTAATTTCTGCTCCTATTAGAGTCAGAACGTCTGCATTTCAATGTTGCTGTATTACTCCATCAGTCCCATTGCACATCTGATTACCATATACTGTGTCCAGCAGTATAATGTGCATGGTCCTGTGATACTGGATGAGATGTCATTGGTAGTGTATGGGAATACTTGATGTACAGACTCCAGATTAGGATTTGTGTTCAGCATTACACTTCACAGCTAGGCTCCCCATACTTGTGTCATTAAGTCAATTCCAGATGATACTAGCTACACATTGGCGGATATTAGGCTATATCCTGCTACTCTGCTGAGAATCTGTAATGTAAAATTGCATATAATTCACTATGTAGCATTGGCACAATTTGATGGGTCAGGGCAGAGTTTGTTGTAGGGTCGCTTCTCTGGAGTCCCAGCACTTACCCACTCCCTTCTGCACACATACATATTCAGGGAGTGTGGCACCAAGGGGGTTTGGTGCAGTGGCCCCTCTCAGTGGCATGTCTCTGCAACACTGCCATGATTAGTAAGGAATCTGCCCCCAGAATTTATTTCTCTTTTCAAGTTTTTCATGTTTGTTTATATAACCTGGAAGCGATGTATTTATTTCTGGTATGTCTTCACTATTTACAGAAAGATGACATGGTCAGTACTAAAAATACTACTCATTTTATTGATTGCCACAGAGTGGTCAAATACATTTTGAATTTGCCATGTTCTGCTGTTTTAAAGATGTTCATTAATGTTTCTTAGGAACTGCAGAAAAATGACTTCATCTGCAAATTTTTTTTGTGCACTAAAAAACATCTAGAGTCATAAAGTCTGGTGTACACAATGGAGTAAGGGGCTAGTGCACATATAAAAAAATCATTCACAGGCAGCAATGCAAACAGGACTGTGATGAACACAGTATCAGGAAACTGTAAAAGTGGGAAATAATAGGTGGAAAATGACAAACCAGCTGGTGCTGAGTCTAAATCAACTTGTGATGCAAGTGCAGTTCAGTAGCTGTTTTCTGGTGACTGAGTGGCTCAAAACACACAGACACACACACACACACAGACACACACACACACACACACACACACACACACACACACACACACACACACACACACACACACACACACACACACACACACACAAACACACTCAAAACCTTTAAACTCAGTGAGCTTTGCACGCTGATTAGTGGAGTGTAGCAAAGTGTCACGGCAAGCAGCTGGCTGTCTAACTTCCACCATGACTTACAATTCATAGATAAAACAACTCATCTGAGTTGCACACATTGAAAATTCAATCTCAATAACTCAATAAATAAAATACTGTAAGTATGTCTTGCAGTGGGGTAAGCCATATTACATCCCTGTACTGGGAGCAAGACCACTATGTATGTATGTATGTATATATATATATATATATATATATATATATATATATATATATATATATATATATATATATATATATATATATATGTGTGTATATGTGTGTATGTATATATATATATATATATATATATATATATATATATATATATATATATATATATATATATATATATCACACAAACTGTGAGATCACATTACAGTGGGAAAAGGAAGAAAACCACAATTCCCATTGTACCATGATACTGCACAATCAAGATGTTTGCTCTTTGACCTTCAAGGTTTTCAACGTTCTCAGTTCGGTGTTTTGATGTTTGCTTTTGTGAGCTTTTCTCCTTCTGATAGGGACCCAACACACACACACACACACACACACACACACACACACACACACACACACACACACACACACACACACACAGCCTCTAAAGTCACACCAAGATGAAAAAAATGGTTAGCTATGAAACCAATGAATGATTACTAGTGCACGCTTCGAGACCATAGAAGCAATGACTTCCTATAGAAATCAGTTAATGGGTATTTCATTATTAGAAACTTGCAACTGAACAGGTAGATTGCCCTCCAGGTTCCACTTGATGCAGTGTCGAGAAAGTGTAACACAGTATCTGCTTTCCAAACTAGACTTGAAATGGAAGTATGATGGTGAAATCATGCTCATGGTATTTGGAAATAATCATCTTTACTAGGCAATACAGATATATCCTGAATACCAACAGGAGTCATGGCTAAGTTTGGATATATCCTGAATGCCAACAGGACTCACGGCTAAGTTTGGATATATCCTGAATACCAGCAGGAGTCACGGCTAAGTTTGGATATATCCTAAATACCAACAGGAGTCACGGCTAAGTTTGGATATATCCTGAATACCAACAGGAGTCATGGCTAAGTTTGGATATATCCTGAATACCAACAGGAGTCATGGCTAAGTTTGGATATATCCTGAATACCAACAGGACTCACGGCTAAGTTTGGATATATCCTGAATACCAGCAGGAGTCACGGCTAAGTTTGGATATATCCTGAATACCAACAGGAGTCACGGCTAAGTTTGGATATATCCTAAATACCAACAGGAGTCACGGCTAAGTTTGGATATATCCTGAATACCAACAGGAGTCATGGCTAAGTTTGGATATATCCTGAATACCAACAGGACTCACGGCTAAGTTTGGATATATCCTGAATACCGACAGGAGTCACAGCTAAGTTTGGGTATATCCTGAATACCAGCAGGAGTCACAGCTAAGTTTGGATATATCCTGAATACCAGCAGGAGTCACGGCTAAGTTTCTTGTTGGCCCTTTGTCTATAAACTTAGTATGTACCTATAAACTTAAGCATTTAATATTTGCAAATGACCCTACCAAGACAGGTTAAATAGCATGTCTGATTTTCCAAGCAGGCTTCAATTTATACTATACAGAAGAGAGTAACGCTTAACAACTCCATTTCTTTGAACTGGGTGCAGGGCGATTAGCATACAGTGAAGGCTTCATCATTTACTCATTTTATACATAACAAACCTCCTTTCAGCATAACTTTTGCTCCTGTTTAGTTTACTCCAGCACCTTGCATTAACCATAAAATGCTTTAGAATCTGGGTCAGGAACCTATCCCTCCAGCATGTTTTGTTCATTGTGATGACAAGGTTTAGATCCCTGGAGCGTGTGGCTTGCATAGCCTTGCATAGGCCCTAGGGCCGATAGCCTAGTACCAACCTATGAACCTATGAGCTAGCAATATGCGTGTCATAGATATCACCCACACCTGATGAAATTTGGATACACAAGTTCAAGGTATAAGTGTCTACAGTCCTTTGTCACAAGGATATAGGAGTGATAATGCTCTAGTGGGCTTACAGTTAGCACTTCTGTTTTCTTAGATATTTAGAGTTTAAATCAGTAGCCAAGACAATGAAATGCACATTTCTTTCTGTACTCAATATAATATAGTCCTTCAGAGAACAAATTATGCTTTTGAAGCAAGAAAAAAGCTTTCCGAAGTAAATATATATTTTTTATTAAGTTATATTGCGTTGCAAAACAGAATAAAAACTATATCATGATGGAAGTATGTCTGAAAAGTTAAAACTTCCACAGTTCTCTATTTTTTTTTGGTGGATAACACCTTTTTGGAAAAATACCCATACACAGACAGAAAGCATGCACATTTTTAAAGTATATAAAATGTGCATTAACAGTTTAGTATGGTTTTGCCTAAGTCATTTTGCTTCTTCACCAGTTTTCATACTATGTTAGAAAAATTGTTGCCTGAATTTTTTGCTTTCTATGTCTTAATCTGGCCTTTTTCGTGGCAATAGATTTCAGGCAAAAATATTCATGTAGTATTAAATAATACAGCAAACTCTTGGTTAACCGGCACCCGTGGGGATTGGTAGATGCTGGATAAATGTAGTTTCTGGTTGCCTGAGCGTTACTATTAAAAATAGGCCTGGCTAATACTGTACCCTACACTATTTGTTTGGTTTTACCTGTTCTTAGGTTAGAGAGAGAGAGAGACTGAAATTATTCCTATCTTCCTTTTTAAAACTCTAAAACTCTAAAAAACATAACGGATATTTCTGCGGTGGGGGGATGACGGAAAGTGCAACCCATGAAAATTGTACTGCATTCCTTCGATTTTTTTTTCTGCTTGCTTGAGAGTTCCGGTTGCTTGAGCTCCGGTTAACTGAGAGTTTACTGTAGATGCTTTTGAAAAGATACAGTTCTGTCTTCCCACTGTGTTTCTCATAATTCCTAATAAAAAGTTATTGTTAATTTTGTCATTCATGTTTTCTCTTCTTTTCCTTTACTGGAAAAATGAAAATACTGTCTATGAAATGCTTGTCACATAATTCACCTTCACACAATATAGTCTGCTGGAAGGAATGCTGCTGTTTCAAAGTTTTTTACCAAGTGAAGTAACAAACATTCTTTGCAATGATCAAAGTCAGCACACTCAAAGTTTTACATCAATAATAGTATATCATTATGCAGAATACTCCAACATAGTTTGTCTCCATTGTGAGTGACAACTTTCTTTTAGTGGAAACCATATAATCTCAACAGATACCAGAACTTTATTCAGCAAGAGTCACGGCTTCACATGATGTCAATCGCATCCTTACTGGATGCTTGTTTTTCAGATATTTACAGAAACATAAACTATGATGCTTATATCCATAATTAAGAGTGGAAATAACATATAGTACCTTTCAAGTTGTATAACTTACAGTGCAAATGTGACAGTATTCTTCAGTGTTATCTAATGTCTCAGCTGACACCAAGCAAAAGTTGGTAAATTTCTTGGTCAAGACAATATTAATGAAAAATTGGATATATTCCATATTTTCATAATGTTAAACATAGCTTAGGAATTTTTAGAAGCATGTTGATTAGTTGAATTCACTTTACCCAAAAGTAAACTTGCCAAAACATGATGAAACAACTTTCAGTGAATCTTCTATTTTTTTTTTTATATGGGAGGCAAGCCCCCTTACATAACGCACATTATGCCCTGATCTTAAATATACCTACTCCAAGAATGTACAGCAGTGAGGAAAAGGGAAAATCCACTGTCACCAAAAGATGTTTTGGGACTTTTCCTTTTATCTAGCAGCAGATGAAGAAATGCCTATATTGATAGATTGACTGTCTCCCCAATTTTTCGACTGCAGTGCATTATATATTGACAGTGACAGTATATTTTTGGGTCTCCCATTCTAAGATTTCATAATATGTCCTTCAGTAGCAGGCAATAGGAGGTAGCTCCATCAGTTAAGAAAATATTAATGTAAATATGAAAGTATTTTACAGTTATTGGCAAAAGTGGTTAACATCTCCATTTTAGTGCATATTAGGCTCACTACTCATTTTTCGTTCATTTTTTTCACTGTTTCATTTTTTTTCCCTTACAACTTACCATTTTACATATGATATATTATTGACTGGTAAGTCACTTATTTTAAAGAAAACAGTTTTAAAGACTCTTCATGATACCACACAGACCTATAGGTATTAAGAAGAATTAAACCAAAAGATGCTATAGCTGACAGTAGGGAAAGTCTTGAAATCCAACAAAGAAACAGTTCTAGTAAAGTGAATGTAATAATCACGTAGGCCTGGATGAGCTGTGTTTCATTATTTATTATTGTGCTCAGTTTGAATGTATTTGCTGTTTAAGCTTTTGCTCATACTAAATGCAGAAACCAGTTTTATGATGGGGATGCTTTTGACACATTAATTTATTTGTGATTGTGATAAACGACTGGAGACCTATTATTTATTGCCTGTATGTGACACATTTATTATGATCAGGTGACAAGGCAGATCAGTGAATAATTTTGACAATCCAGTTTATAATGCCAGTTACAGCAGTCATTAATACAAAAATCAGTGGTTGAAATTCAGTGAAACAAAATGGATAGAATGAATTGAACAGAAGACGGAAGTCAAATAACCCAGGAAAATATAACAATTTTATGCAGGGCATGAAAACAACAACAACAACAACAACAAGGGAAAAGAAGAGCTGCTACAAAATTGGGGACTGCAGGGAAGAATTTTGTGGGACAGTCAGAGCACACAGGTATGAGAACAGTGACAGGGACTCAAGAGCGACAGGGAGAACTGATACTGGGAATACTTACTGCCATGATGTCCTTAATGCTGGCAGCTCACATGAGAATGTGTGGATGGGCTGTTTAGGGAGAAAACTTAGAACCCAGTTCAGGGCATCACTTTGGGGCATGGTATATGTTTTACATTAGAGCAGAGTCTCTGCTAGTGAGGTACTGTTCACAGACAGATTAAGATACACTTCATTAATGTGACAGTCCATCGGGAGTCAGTGCAGCACACCAGCCATCCAGCCATCTTCGGGATGGCTGGGCAACTGAAGTGCTCAGTACCAGGGAAATTAACTGTGCCATCTGCTGCCACACTGGCCTAACTGCTAGAGATCACTGATCCCTGTTCCATGATTAGAGTTGTGAGGCTAATCAATAGTCTCAGAAATGGTGGGCTAATTGTAGAGTCAATTTGTAAACACTGATGGTAGGGAGGCTGTCCAGTGATAGAAAATGTAAGCCACAAGGGGAACCTCAGTCTCTCTGGTACTAAGTGTGGGATTCAGGAAGAGACTCCAAATTATATTAAACTGGGATAAAAAAGCTGAAGGTGTTGATCTTCACTAGCATGTCCGGTGAGGCGTCAAATGACACTCGGAGTGGTGGAACACAATCAGTGCAGTCCAATCATCCCCTACATCAATGAGAGGTTAGGTAAAAGTATCTGATAACAACTGCAATGGCTTGGGAGTTGACAGGGACCTAAACACCACTGTGCTGAGTGATGGGGTTTCTCATCTTTGCCAAGATGATGAGTGGGCTGCAGTTTTCTATGGAATATTTGTATTTCAGGTAACAGCCACAACAGCAGAACAACTGCTATCAAAAGTACCACCAATTAATGTCCTCAAGGATACTTTACAAACATTTAACATAGTGATTCTTGTAGTCTGTAAATGTTGTGGTGACAGTAGGTCTTCCTTAATCACGATTTATCAACATGGATCTTATGCTTCTGGCAAATCCAGAAAAAGAGACTTGCACAAAGTGTAAAACAATTCCCAGAGGTCTCAAAGTGTACTTTAAATTTAGCAAATTCTCTTCATTTTCCTTTGAACACTTTTCTTTAAAAAGTGTCCCCCCTCTTTTTATTACCCTATGCTTTTTGAGTCTGTCTGCTTCCCCAGCATAAGGGGAGCAAATGTCCGTGCAGCAACAGGTAACCCACTTGCCTTTGGTGCAAGAGGCTTTGGACTTTATTCCCACTCTGTGCAGATGGATTGCTGACACTGCAGTAGCATAAGGAAGGTTGTGCTGTACCCCTGAGTGTGTCACCTTTCAGACGAGACATTAAAACCAGGTTCCATCTGCTGTTCCAGCAGTTGGCAAAAAAGATTAAGCCTGGAGAGCTGTTAGACAGCTACTTCTGGTGGCAAAAGGTTTGATTCTGTCAGCCTTCATCTGGCTACTGTGTGACCTTGAAAAAGTCACTTAATCAAATAGCGCTTTGGAGAAATTGGGAAGCTGGTATAGACTCCTTGATGATCTCCTGAAATACACACTTAGTAACTACCTATAAACGTAAGAGACAAATCCTTTCTTTACTTAGTTTGCAGGCTGTGGCCATATAGCTCAGGCAGTAGAGTGTTGGTCTTGGGAGCCAGAGTTTGTGAGTTTGAATCTCCATAAAGCCATTGATTGTGCTTCAAATGCAGTTATAGATTAAGTTTATCTAAACTTCCCAGATGCATTTGGAAGACACACCTAAGCTTAAAATATCTAATTGGTCTATTAAATCACATTTGTGCCATCATCCAGGCATACATGGGGTGGTTTGAACCCAGTTTGGTATCTCAGCATAAGGATGTACTCTATAAGCCCTAAGCCCTAACCCCTCTTCTGAATTTATTGTGTAGCCTGAATCCCCAAAGGTGCCTTATGTGTGCGTGCATACCCCATATTTCTACCATGAAGACTACCACATACATGGTTTTGTGGTCAGATACATAATTCAGGGCCACCCTTTCTATTTAGCTCTGAGTGATTGTGGCATTGGGCAGCTCAATTTATCCCCCCAATGTCAAGATATGTTCATCTATTCTCCCCACACCAGTTCAGACACTTGTCTCAGTAGAACTTGAGTCATCTGGGTCATAGTCAAGGCCTCATCCCATTATGCCAATGGAGCTGGCAATAATTATCAATAGTCTAATATTCTTCACCAACAAATCTGTCACAAAGTTAAAACATTTAGGAATAAATATTTGTAGTACTCTATGTCACTCAATGAAGATACCCTATCTAAAACTTAGAAAGTATCATTAGGGACTTATATAGCACAATATGACATTTTCTTTACTTCGAGAAATTTTCATTATCAAAATTAATGTACTCCCTAGAGTTTTCTAAGAAATATGGAACAGTACAACATTTTCTGTACCTTCAAACAGTTCCTTCCTTAAGATGTTTTTTTCCCTAGAATTTTCTCAACTCCTCCTTTAACTTGATTTTCAAGTCTTATTTCAAAAACAGTTTGCATTTCTTTGTTAGCGTTTCTGTGGTTTCCTCAGTCTTCACTTCTTTCTTACCAATTATTTGTAAAATAAATTGAAGACTTAAAATCTTAGAGTTTTTGCATACTAAACTTCTTTTAGTGTTGAGGTGGCCCACAAATCGGCTATGTATCTTGCCCCTGGTAGTTGGTCTTTGTTATGAATTTTAATTTTGTCCAAGTCAAGAAATACATCTTTTGTCTAAGGACCACTTAACTACGTTTAAATTGACAATGTCCTAGAGGATGAGATTGTTGGATGCATTTCAGGATTTACTGAGTATTCTGAATTTGTCAGAGGTTGAAATGCTCTGCCATCCATTTGTACAGAATCCAAATATTTTATCAAACAACTCTATGCCTATGGGATAGTTATCCTTATTAACTAATTTAAGGCTTGATGGGTGTCACAATTCCATTGCTGTCTTCTGTCACCAGCTAAGTCTAGAAATTGGTCTTCAGGTAAAATATGCATATATGGGAAATAAATACTGCTGAAACTATAACTACATTCAGTAATACTACTTTTGCTACCAAAAATTATATTTGACTCATTTTGCGGTGATATGAACAAGCCAGATTTATTTTTTAAAGTGTACAAGTTGTTCATGTCTTTATATGCCGGTGTACAATTTCTGCATTCTGGAATCTGAGACAGATATATTGAAGGCAATTAACCTCAGATGAATTGTGACATGATTTGGAAAAAGTCTTTTCAAATGATCACATTCTCTAAATTACAGTATAATCAATTTATGTTGTACTGCAGTACATATCATACCTCGCCTAAACTTGCTTTGTTTCCTCCAATGTTTAATGAGTTTTGTATCACCTGTCACAAGAAGATGATATTTACATATTTAGTGCTGCTATGTTGTTTTTCTCTTATAGAGCTATCTTATTAATAGGTTAAAACTTAAGTTGTTAATTATCTCTGATTTACACTGGTTATGCTTTATTTAGAGTGATTTTATTGGAGTTCTGGAGAGTAAGACTTGTTCCCTTACCATAAACGCTTTAACCATAGAGAGGCATTGTACCTGTATACTATGGTAGAATTTTCAAGTTATTAATGCTAATCATTTTTAAAACCTTCCACTAAGTTTATCAATGCTTTTAAACTTACAGAAATTTTCAAAACATACTTCAAAAGCAGAAAGAAAACACAGTTGGGCATTCACGCATTATTTTTCTTTATATCTTAACATTCAAAGTTTAATATTTATGGGTCCTAAGTCATACCCTGGGATTTTGGTATCCTCTGGGAAATTTAAGATGGCATTAAATTTGCAGTCATCTGTAAACTTGTTCAGACATAAACCCATAACATTTGCTTTGACATCTGAGAAGTAAATGCCAAACAGGAGTGGCATAAGAACTAAACCTTGGGGTACACTGCTTGTGACATTTTTTTAGGAACAGAAGAGTCACACGCTCTAATTTCCTGGATTCTATATGTAAGTAAATTTGCTCTTCAGTAAGATACACGGGCATGAGAGTTTATCTCTGATACTTGAGTGCAGGATGGTGAGAACTTTTTTGTAAGGCCTAGGTATGCAGCATGTATTGATTTGCCCTCATCCATTGCTTCTGTAACCTTCTCAAAGACGGTGACCAGGTTAAGTAGACAGGATATGCCCTTGATGAATTTGAACTGGCTTAGGTCGAGAGTTTGTAGGGTACCAATATGCTTATTTACTGATTCCATAAGAATCCTTTTCCATAGCCTTACAAATGAGGCATATCAGGTTTATGGTCTACACTTACCCAGGTCAGTTAATGCCCTGACTTTATGCAAGAGGATGGCTGTTGCTGCCCTCCATTCATCTGGCACAAAGCCTGTTTGGAAGTCGATATTGAATATCATCTGTAGGTGGTCTGACAAGTCATGTGTGAGACTCACTAGTAGGCAGCTTGTTGTGTTATCAGGCCCCATAGAAGTAGTGCTTTTGGCTTTGGATAACACATTGAGGACTAGTATTTGGGAGATTTGAGGAGGGGGTATAGATTTACGTGTGTGATTTGGGAATATAGAAGAGGAGAGGAGAAGGGTGGAGTTTGAAATAAAGTGTTCTGCTAGAAGATTGACTATGTCCTCTGGGTCTGATTATGTGATCCTTTACTATTAGCTCTGTTTACTGCTGGACATTGTTTCTGATTATGTGATATCCTTTAGTATTACCTCTGTCCAGTGCTGAGCATTTTTTCTAGCTTTATTCCACCAGAACAGCATACAGATGTCAGCTTAATTAGCCTTCATCAGTGCTTCAATACCAACAAACAGTGTTACAAGACTTAAATACGTACCCCTTACAAATGATTAGTCTCTTACAAATTCTCATTAAGTCCAGGAAGACACAAAGCTCCCAGCCTAATAATCCAACCTTTCTCTTTATTATTTAACATAGTGCGCCAGCCTCCTTTATTGTCCCTGTTTAACACAATCTTATCAATAATAACAACATGAAACCTTGCAATTTTATGCTGTAAAGTATGTTTATATAAAGCATTGGCTCCTCTAGCACATCTATCGTCACTAAGATGTTCCAAAATCCTGAGTTTCAATGAACGTGAAGTTTATCCAACATAAAATGCTGAACAACTTGCATGTTACCAGATATATGACCCAATCTGTATCACAATTCCCAAAAATATTAATTTGATACACCTTTGATGTGTTAGAAGATGAAAAACACTCAGCTTTAGAACATATTTACAAAAACTACAATGACCATAGGGATGGCAACCTTTCACTACTGCACCCCTGCAAGTCAACTGTCTCAAAGGTTGCTTAGTTAAGTTACCTTTCTTATAGTGATTAAACAATTCACCCAAAGTCTTGCCCCTTCTAAAAGAAAAAAGACATCTGCCAGGTAAGAAGTTTTTTAAACAATCATCCATCAGTAAAATGTACCAATATTTTTGAATCAAGTACATAAAAAATATAGTGTTACAACCCAAATTTGTGATACGCCTAGGGGGTCCAATCAGATCCTTTCTTGGTTGGTATTGGAGTAATTGCTCCCTACCAACTTGCCTTATTGAATCACAGACATTCTGTATATCAGATTGCTTAAATCCTCTATCTCAAAACCTCCTCTTCTGCATTTCAATATTATATACTGATTCAGAAGAACAAATTCTTTTTAATTTCATAAACTGAGATTTTGGTATATTTCTTATAACATGTGAAGGATGGCAACTACTCACTTGCAAAAGAGTATTTACCCGGGGAAGCTTCCTGTTGTGGGGGAATAAAGCTATGTTTGCTTAGTAAGGAATTGTGCTATTTATTTATCCATTCACCATAGTTTGAGGAATGCTGGCTCGTGTGTTGGTGAATATTAAGTATTTTTTTGCCATGCACCTGGCCTTACTTGCATGAACTGTTGGTAGTTTAGGGGTCCTATAGTCAACTATGATATGCTAATGCATTTTATTAATAGTAAGTTGGATATGGATAAGTTGCAGGTAGTTACCTTGTCTAATGAGTCTGGAGGTGAATGGGTTTTTATGAATGTAGGGACACCACTGCCTTTTTGTGCCTTCATCTGATGGGATGGGCTTGAATGTGTGGTAGGTATTGTAACCCTGCACCAATGGAGTTCTCTCATTGCTCTTGAATCTGCTCTATGTGGTGATGCATGTACTGATTCTTGCAGGGTAAGGTGTGCATGTAGGGATTGAAGCTTTTTGTTAAGGCTCCTAACATTCAACAGACCTTTATTCTACCCAGATTCTGTTTTATTATGATGGAAGCTTTAGAAGACTAGCTGACATTGGCTAAAAAAAGGTACTATGGGGGTGAGCAAAATGTTGGCCAATATATAAAACCCTTACTGGATGAAGTGCTGGCCAACTCTGGCAAAGCAGTTAGGACTGTCTACCATCTTTTCACAGGCTGATATATATTATTCCTCCTTTGAATGACACCAGAAACTACAATGGTTGAAATCAATAATCTTTTGTTGGTATTGTAGCACCATTCATGGTGATGGTAGAATAGTGCTCAAGGCTAGGCTCAGACCTGCTTCAGATGCATATTCTGAGAGGTCCATCATGTCTTTATATAGTCCAGGGAGGCGTTTCAGTCATTTACTCACACTTGCTCTATGGCTGTGTTATGTTTGTACTTATGGTGCAAATTCCTGAGTTCATGCATAATGTGGCCAATCCTGGCAACTGATAGGCAACTGGCCATGACCCTCTCCTTCTATAGCTTGCTGAGTGGTGCATCTGTATGTCTCACTATGGAATCACCCATGATTAGGAAATCAGAAAGTGTGGAGGTTTGCCTTATGGGCTTTTGAACTGAGTCAGTGTGATTCTTAGATGTATGTTTCATGGTGTATGCTGTCTATGTTGTGTGTTTGTGAGGTTACAGAGTGTATTTGGTCTTATGTTACATTTAGGAGGCCTTTGTGGTTTTGATAGGTTACTTTTAAGAACCTCATCATATGTAGGTCCTTGTGTTTGGATTGAGATGTGTGTCATTAGTTTAGTCTGGTGTTATGTGGTACTGATAACCTACATATTATTTGCTGTTGTTTTTTGTGACAGGTTTGCCTTTAATAATATTATGCAACTCTCACACCCTGTGTCAGTTTGTTTAAGTGATCTAAACATGAAGTAATCAGATCTATACTGGATGATCAAACTTTCAAAAGTTCGACTGTCATATGGTTGACACCATGTGATTGAATTTTTGAAAGTTCGAACATTTTAACAGAGATCTCAGAACAGCACAGAATGGGAAGCTTTCCCTTTTCTGTACTGTAGTGCGATCTTGGAGTTGGTATATTTAAAGAGCAGGGGGTGTAGGGGGGGCACAGACCCCTATAAGTTTCTCTGTTCATCAGTAAGAGTGGTGAGCTTTGAGCAGCCTATCTGTCACTGGAGGAGTGGTTTCAGTTCAGAATCTGTACCTTTATTGGCCATTTTGGGCTATTTGTATCCCTTTCATCTTTTTGTTTAAAAACCCGTGTTTGCATTTTTTGCACTTGTATTACCTCAGCAAGAGCCTGCCTGGGTGTCCTACAGACTTCTACAGCAGCAGAAGGAGAAAAAAGAGACACTGAGTGGATAAGTACCTCTGTTTTGCTTTTTATTGCTTATTTTTGCTAACCGCACTATTTTGAGCGTTTTTTTATTAAGTTTTAATATAACTATTGCTACTTACTTGAACTGTTTTGTTAATTCTGATACTGTTTGCACTTTAACTGATCAATTTTAAGTGTTTTTTTCAAGTGTTTAATTGATGAGGGCTACACACCCAAGTGAGCTAGCCTTTTTTCTGCCTTGAAAGTGTTTGCATTACTGTATCTGTTTTGATTTTCGAAAAAACAAAAAAAAAAAAAAATAAACAAACAAAAAAATCCTATCTCTCTACTCATTTCCCGCCTTTCTATAACCAGTAGAGTCCAGTTTTCAGATTTTGCTGAATTCTGGGCTGTTTTGTAGTTTCTGTGTTGCCCAGACCTTACTAAGATAGAAGGAAGCTTCTCTATTAATCAGTGAGAGTGGTGAGCTTAGAGCAACCTATCTGTCACTGGAGGAGTGGTTTCAGCTCAGAATCTGTAGCTTTATTGGCATTTTGGGCTATTTCTATCCCTTTCATCTTTCTGTTTAAAAACCCATGTTTGTGCGGCTTTGTGCATTGCGCAACACTGTTTAACTACGGTTAAACTATTCCCGGTGCCAGAAAGTCTGCTTTTCAAATTTTCCCTCAGAACTAACCAGTTTTCTAGTTTTAGCACTCAAAACTGATTCTTTGTGCTCAGCACTTGTTCAGAACTCATTGCAAGCACTAAATAATCTACAAATTACTGCAGCACTCAACTTTCCTCACTTGTCAAGAGGAAAACGGTTTATAGTACTTAAATTAATAAGCACCTAACCAGGCATGTCTAAGGGTCAGCTCCTGGCATTTTCCCCTGTCCACCTGATGAATCTGGGCATCTTGGAGCAATGTAGCAATTGCTTCATGTACACTGACAACCCTCTCCTCCTACCACCCAACACTACAACCTGTGAGAGATGCACTTATATAGCCAAACTGGAAACCAAGCTCTCTCCAGCCAAGACTTGACTATACAGTCAACAGGAGAAGGTAAAGACCTGCACCACACCACGCTCTACACATCGTCCATCAAAACCTGCACCACATAAATCCACACATGGTAACACAAAACACACACCTACATTCATGGAGGCTCTCAATAAAAATCTTCCCAAACAACAGAGACCTCCAAAACTGAAACGCAAGCAACCACCACCCCCAACACTTCCCAAACAACACATAGCCCACAAAATCAGTGTGCCACTCAACCTCAGCCCGTAAGGCAAAATAACATACCCAACATACTAGTCATAGGCGACTCTATAGTCAGGCACACTAACATCCCTCTCACCAGGCTAAACAAGGAGAAAGTTACTGTCATCTACCTGTCGGGTGCCAGGATCCACTACATAACACATGCACTCAGGTCACTCAACAACATCTACAAATATGACTCTGTCATTGCCCATGTTGGAGTGAATGACCTGAGACGTACCTCCCTGGACTACATGAAATGAGACATGGAGGAGCTCTTGGATCATGTAGCCCAGGCAAGTATGACCCTAGCTCTGAGTAGCATCTTGTCATTGCCCAGAATTATACCACAGTACAAGGACAAAATGATTGACTTCAACAATTGGCTAAGCTTCTGGTGTCATTCTAAGGGGATCCAGTATCTGTCTGCCTGGGACGACATGATCGACAGACCATGAAGCTTTGCCAGAGATGGCCTGCACCTGTCGCCCCTGGGATTCTGGATACTGGCTAAGGCTCTTGCCACCCCTATAGTGCCTTGTTTAGGCAAGGTTCAAATGTCAAACTCACTACCATAGCAGGTACAAACAAGCTAAATCTGAGGGTAATGCTACTCAATGCTAGAAGTCTAAACTTCAAAATGGACTCACTCGAGGCACTCCTTAAGATGGAGAACATCGACATCTGTGCAGTGACTGAGACCTGGATCCAAGGCTCCAGAGACCACCCCTGCATTACCAGGCTATAATTCACACCACACCATTCGGCCACCTAACACCTCCAGGCTACTTGCTCAACATGATGCATCCAAAATTATCCAAGTACAGTTAACACTGGGAAATACTGCAATCCAGGTTGTAGCTTGTTACAGATCCCCTGCCATGCACCAGGACATTCAATCTACATTTCTTGACATACTGGATAATATTAAGGTACAGCCCAATCTGTCTTAAGAAGCATGAAGTTGGCTTTGGAGAAGATTTTTACTGTGGTTTCCTTAATGGGGGGGTGGGGGTGGGATATGGAAGTCTAGGGTGATTAGCTTGTGGCCAGATCTGACCAGCAAGGAGTTGACCTTTGGCGTGGGGCATCAGTTACCCATACTGGTAATGACCAGGTCCAGGATATTGCTGCCCCTGGTGGGGGTATTGACAAGCTGATCCAGGGCGTTGGAATTTATGAATTCCAGGAAACGTTGAGCAAATGAATTAGTACATGAGTAGTTTTCCCAGTTGATGGTGGGGTACTTGAAATCTCCCATTATTAGGATATTGGTATATTGCCAACATCCTGGCAGACAGGTTCAGTGCAAACTTCACCCCCCTCACCCTCCAAAGGGCCCATCTCCAAACCGGAAGAATGCAAAGCCCTTGTAAGCATGGATGGACAAGTAAAGACCGCACTCTCTAAAGCCAAGAACGCAGCATCCATGGGTCCAGTCAACATCCCAGGCTTTGTTCTGCATGAACTACAGAATGAACTGGCACCCCACCTAAGTACCCTCACTTCAGGCTTTGTGCCTACTGAATGGCGCACAGTGACAGTTATCCCACTCCACAAAGGGGGTGCCACCATGGACCCTGGGAACTACTGCCATATTCGCCTAACGAGCCTGGTCTGCAAGGCCATGGAACGCATCATCCTGGAGCTTATAAACAAAGACATAGGTAGCCTCCAAACTCTGGACTCCACTCAGTTTGGGTTTGTAAAAGGTAGATCATGCCTCCTAACCCTGATTGACTTCTTTGAAGCAGTCACCAGAGCAGTGGATGAGGGTAAGGTGGTGCACACAGCCTATCTTTACCTCGCCAAGGCTTTCGACATCATCCCCCACTCTGGTATTATAGATAAACTCACTAGACTGGGCATAAATCCCTATGTCACAAGATGGGTGGCCAACTGGCTCACTGACAGAAATGACACATTGAAAGTAGCCAACTACAAATCTGACTTCAGACCAGTGACAAGTGGAGTACCATAGGGTTCGGTCCTGGGTCCTCTCCTGTTCGGCATCTACTTCTCAGAAGTCCAGGCTAATACAGATGTTTTCTGGCTGATGAAGTTCGCAGATGACTGCAAACTAGGAGCCATAACAGAATCACCTAAGTATGTGTACATTATACAAAGTATGTAGTCACTGAGACTGATGCTTGGTGTTAAAGTCATGGCCTCAAGCTCAATGCCAAGATGTGCATTGTCATCCCCTTTTGGAAAATCACTATACTCATGAACTACCACATAGGCAGTAGCCTACTAAACACCAAAAGTGTGACAAGAGACCTTGGGACACAGGTAGACAGTAGTCTCTCCTTTGATAACCATGTTGCTACAGTAGTCAGGAAATCCTTCTACGTGGCACACCTCAATATGAAAGGGTTCTCCTCCAGAAAAAAAGAGGTCACTATTCCTCTCTACTCATCCCTCATCAGACCCATTATAGAGTACAACGTCTCATTTAGCATGTACCATGCAAGCCATCTACAACAACTAGAAAGGTCATAGAAATACCTCACTAAAGGATTACCGGCCTCAAACAGATGCCATACGCAGATCATCTCAAAAAACTCCAGCTCTACTCCGTCGCATATCGCCTACTCAGAGGTGACCTCTGCCTAACATACAAAGCCATGTGTAACCCAGATCTGATTGACATGCTACACTTAAAGAAATACCAACCTCTCCGAGCCACACGGTCCAGGGACCTAAACCTTGTCACCACAATAAAGAGAACATGCTGGAGGGATAGATTCCTGTCCCAGAGACTTCCAATGCTCTGGAACAGACTACCCATTCATGTTAAACAAAGCTCCTCATTAGCCCTCTTTAAGAGAAATTTTGACAATTGGATGGGAAAGAGAAAATTCATCCCGGGGATCACTTCTGTGGCTCTGCTTGACAGGGGCACAGGAAAATAATTTTCTTGGGTGGTGAAAGCCAGGGAACCTTTTTGGCTAGGCTTATATAGGCTCTAGGGCCGATAACCTAGTACTTGCCTATGAACCTACGAACCTATGCATGTGGGGGAGTGCAGGGGGGGGGGCTTTCCCCCCTGTTTAAAACGTTCAGGTAGGTTATTTGTGTAGTTTATATTTTTTTATTAGATTTTCAAACTTTTAAAAGTTCGATCATATGGTGTCAATGATATGAAACTCGAACTTTTGAAAGTTCAATTATCTAATATAGCTCTGAAGTAATCACTACATTGTTTCAGGATACCCATTTCAACCAAGCTGACTACACAGATAATTGGAAAGTGCGACTCTGTGGTTCCATGTGCTTACTAATGTGGGCTGTAGGTGTGACTAGCACAAGCCTGCATGCGTCTCTGTTGATCTTCTGTAAGAATCTGCACTGAGTGCCTCTGCAATTAATAACCAATTTATTCAGTCAATGTAGTCACACAAATTAACGCTGCTTTTATGAATTGGCATTTTCATCAGGAAAAAAAGGTATCCGATGAAGCGTTTTTCTGACGAAAACGCCAATTCATAAAAGCAGCATTAATTTGTGTGACCACATTGACTGAATAAATTTCTTCGCATGACTTGGCCTCTGCAACTAATTCAAACTGATGTAAGGCCTTATCTATACACTGCAGTGGGTGTTCTAATACGGAGAACCTAATTGGGCTTTTATAAGGGTGTAAAGGGAGAGCTAAGAAAGCTCTAAACAGGGGAGAGATAAGACAAGGGACCCAAAGAACGGGGACATTGTGAGGATTGTGCTGGAGGTGGTGGGAGAGGAGGAGCACTGTGTTTTTGTGGGGATAGACCCACATTTTTCCAATTCTTTTTATAAGAGGGAAGAAAGGTAAGGAGCTGGGGTAGAGGGTTAGAGAGTGTGGCTTAAAGAAGAGTTAAGGAAGGCATGTAGACACAAAATACAGACAGGAATACTATGGTAGGCTAGAATTGGAGGTGATGAGAAGACATACAGGTGGCAGATAGACTCATAATGGAAGAAGAGGAGGTGTGACATATAGGTAGAACCCTAGTCTTCAATTATCCCTCCCACTGATGGACCTTGAGCAGGGAAAATTATGGTATAAGGTTGTAGGCCTCGGGTGGCTCAGTGGTCAGAGCCAACCAGATTACTGAGTGTGGCAAGCACCGGAGAAGACACTGAATGCATTGCAGGCAACTCCCTACTGCCCACTCACCTGCTGTCTGAACCAGATGATAAAGCTTGTGCTGTTCATGGCTTACAGGGCTGCTCTCCACCAGGAGGCCCACAGAGGTGGAGCCACTGTCCCCACACTATGAAAACATCCCCAGGTAAGTGATGAGAAGCGGTGAAAGTTCCCTAATATGGGAGGTACATTGTTGTGCTGTCCCTAGGGTCGCTGGACTTGTAAAATAAGTAGCATAAAAGGGATACAGAAAAAAGAAAGGTAGAAACATAGAGAGAAGATAAGCCGTAAGTGTTTTGAAATAATTACAATTTATTTAATGCATGATGAATTGAAACAACATTTATTCATTTATTCAGAAACTGTTATTAAGTACTGCTTATACATTGACTTCTTACTACTTGTTACATTCTGAGAAAAGTTATTGATGTCACTTGGTTTACTGCAGCAGAACAAAATGACAGTAGTAACAGTTAATGATGTCAGTAACAATGAATGCATTATTGATACACACACACACACACACACACACACATATATATATGTAAATATATATATATATATATATATATATATATATATATATATATATATATATATAGATTGACTACATAATCTCGAAATCTTGACATATCGAATTTCAAAATCTCGAGACTATATAACCGAAACCCCTAAATGCAGAAAGACCAGAAGCACGAAATTCAAAATCCCGAACGTACAACACACATACAGCACACACATAGACATGCACACAACTTCCCCCCATAATCAAACATATCATCCTACACTACAGATAAGCAGGGGGGCAAGCCCCCCTGCAACCCCCATGTGGGGGGCTGCACCTCCCACACCCCCCTACTTAAATGTACTAAGTCCGAGATTGCACAAACAGACACACAAGGGGAAACTCACACCCACACATTTTACAGTCCTTCACAGACACACATCACAGTCACAACACACACTGGCATACACTAAAGCCCCTAACCAACACACTTACACATAGATATTTACCTGAACTTCCACCTATCCATCAACAAACCGCAACACCAGAAGCGCTACTTCAATATCTCTGAACATCAGGATTTTGAATTTCACGCTTCTAGTCTTTCAGGATTTAGGGGTTTCGGCTATATCGTCTCGAGATTTTGGAATTCGACATTCCAACATTTCGGGATTATGTAGTGATCCCATATATATATATATATATATATATATATATATATATATATATATATATATATATATATATATGTGTGTGTGTGTGTGTGTGTGTGTGTGATTTTTGTTCCTTTCACTGTAGCACTGTAGTACCCCAGTAAGTTAGGTTGACATTTTTTGTATTTACTCTGTATATGATCCATCAGTTATACTACAAAATAGTTATCACAGTAATGAACCAATTTCTTAAAGTACCAAAACTGTCACACCAGTGTGAAACTAAGACCAAATACCAACAAACACGTTGTCAGAAAAGCTGGAAGGAAAGAATAATACATAAAAATCCTTTAGTAATAAATGGTAAGTGCTTTTGTTCACCGTAAAAGTGAACTTCATCAGAACCGATCTAATTACACAACCTCTCCTTTTTATATCAATTACCCTTTAAACTCCATTTAAATTGTCCTATCACAACTTCTCATATTATGAATATTATTAACCAGTTTAAAACTCTAAATAAATAGGCAGCAATGAATTACTTTACTTAACCATAATTCAATATAATTACATGATGTATACATAAAAATATGTTATGCTATAAAACTTTTACTTAAATAATTTAACCAATACAGTTTAAAAATTCATTTTAAGAGACCAAACATATGACATACCCGTTACCTTATTTGTCCTGCTTTCAATACCAAAACTACTTTAAATAGAAACTTTCTCATTAATTCCCAGACTTTCTGTTGCATTTAATTTCAATTGCCATAATAATCCCTTCCTTTCAAGATAACTTTCCCAGTCCCCACCTCTCACATTCTAAGGGACCTTCTCCAAAATGAAGAACAAAAACTTTTTAAATTTCTCACAACATTTAGTTTGTTTATATTGGGTATTTCTGTCATCCTTTGTAATTGAGTAAACATGTTCATAGATCCTAGTCCTTCATGCACTCTCTGTCTTATCAATATAGAAAGCATCACAGGACAAATGCTGCAATATAAATTACCCCCTTTGTATTCCAATTATATCTTCCTTTACAACCGATAACTCTTTGGTAATTTGCAACAACTATGTTCCCTCCCTCAAACATGAATCTACATTGTGTACACACCCCACATTTAAACATTGCTCCATCCTTTTGCTCATTTTTCTTAATGTTGTTACTTTCTATAATAAAGTTTAAAATCCTACCCTCTTGTAAACAAATCTAGGCTCAAGCTCAATCCGATCCAACAAATTAAAACATCTCATTGCAATTCTTTGTAATAATGTATTTTGTTGTCTTGTTTGTACCATTATAAGTCATTATTCTTCTTTGAATTACTATAGATGTAGCCTTTCCCTTTTCAAATTGGGCAAAATCTTTCATCTCTAGCCTTAGAGACCTCGTTGGCCACCCCTCTTATAAAGTCCAATGGGTAACCCCAGTCTCTAAACAATCCACACAGTTTCTTCTCCCCAGTTTCAAAATCTTTTTCTTTGGTTATCATCTGAGACAACCTCACAAACTGATTCTTCACTAAACTCTTCTTTTGAAATAAGGGGTGCGCAGTCATGAAATGTAAGTAACTATTGATCAGGTAGCCTTCCTATAAGTATTTGATTTCAAAATTATTTTATCATAATCCTTTCTAAGTGTAAAATCCAAATAATCTGTCTTTATATAATCATAATCCACAATATTTTTTTAAAATTCCAGTAAGTGACATCACTCTCTCCATTCCATATAGTCACATACAGAATTGCTACCTATTAAACTGATAGCAGTGTAAAGGCTTGGTGTGCTAACAGGCGATGTAGTGTCATGCAGTCCATTTTTGTTTTCCCATTTCCATTTTGTTTAGGTAAATCAATGCAAACCTTCCTGCACTGTATTAGCAGGAGAGAGGCTTGTCCCATGCAGTATTTAATTTATTTATTTTATTTTTTGAAGAAATACTAATCTTTGAATGTGATATCACAGTTTGTGTTTACACATATTTAAGGGTGTTAAATTAATTCAAGCTGAAGTTTCCTCCTGCAGCACTGTTTAGGGGAGTTATATAACCACTTCTACTTAAACTCTGTTATGAGTATGTTATGACCTTATTTTCCCTGTGGTAGGTTTTGTACCCTATGGTAGGACTTATCATGGGAGTGAAAACAGTAAAACAGAGATTAACCTGTTAGTACCGCTCTTAGTACTGCATACATACCATACACAAGGTATATCATGCTGGAGCATTTTAGTACTGCATACATACCATGCATAACGTACAGCATGCTGGAGCATGTTAATACTGCATACATACCATGCACAAGATACAGTATGCTGGAGCATGTTAGTACTGCATACATACCATACACAAGGTATATCATGCTGGAGCATTTTAGTACTGCATACATACCATGCATAAGGTACAGCATGCTGGAGCATGTTAGTACTGCATACATACTATGCACAAGGTACACTACGCTGGAGCATGTTAGTACTGCATACATACCATTCACAAGGTACAGCATAGTGGAGCATGTTAGTACTGCATACATACCGTGCACAAAGTATAGCATGCTGGACATGTTAGCACTGCATACATACCATGCACGAGGTATAGCATGCTGGAACATGACTAAGGCATGAGCTAAGCACAGCTCACTCACAACAAGCCAAATGCATTTATGCCTAAAAAAGTATTACACGTGTACTCTGTAATGTGATTCGAGGAGCTCAGCATGGCTGAGCCTCATTTGTTTAAGAAGCTGTCAAACTTATGCCAATTGTCCTCAGACCACCATTTTAGGTTTTACTGAGCTGTGCCCTTCGTCAACAGTTTGAGTAAATAACAAATGAGCTAAAGCCATGTATTAACAACAGGGATAAGCAGAAATAAGTAAGAAAATACAATAATTGCTGTAATTCATTCTGATCTGTTGAACAGTAGTCTTATCTTCACCAGTAAGGCATGACAGTAGCCATTTTTTCATGGCTTATTAATGATGTGACTGGAAATGAGCAAGGTGGCACTTTCAGTGCTGTCTACATGTGTTTAAGGACTTAGTGCTGACAGCTGTCACTGCCAGTGGATAAAGAACAGATGAGAAGCAATACATTCCAGGTGCTTTGATTACTATCACATCTGCACAGCAAACACATTGCACCAGAGGACAACACAGCACAGGCAATACTAACAACAGCACTGGAAAATGCAAGTCAGAATTACTAGTGGACAGTGTACTTATATTACTATTTATCTGTAATTTTCCAATGCACTGCCATTCATGGTCCACATTTACTACAAGTATCATGTAAGGATGGCAGGTATCACTTTGTCACTTTTGTGACAATATTTGATTGTAGGTTCCTACATGATGCAATAGCATGGAGCAAGACACAAGAGAGAAACCTTCCATCCTGAGGAGAAGAAAATCATTATGGATGCTCTGAAGAAGTATGGGAAAACCCATATGATGTATTTGTTATCTTGTCTTTCATCACATTGTAAGCACTGTATTGTTACTGTGCTTTATCAAATTGTATGTATTTGTATCTCTGTGGAGCTTTTCTCCCCGGGCCTCCACTGAAAATGATCACTTTTTAGTCCAGTGGACCTTTCCGGTCAACAAATGCAATAAACAAATAAAATAAATATAACCCTCTTTAAAAAGGGAGCCAAAACAGGCAGAGAGACCTAAGGCATGGAATCTAGTAGAGGCTTATGTTAAGGCTGTAGGAGGAAGGAACAACACACTAGCATAGTACAAGAAAAGACACTTGCACACTAGGCTGACACATTATTATGTTGTGCAGCATGCAGTAAACATCCTACATCAGTAGCAGGGTCATACTGAAGGACACCCATGGACTTGCTCAAGCAATAGAATTGGATTTTGATTGGGCCCAACACTTGCCTAATGACTATCCATGTTTAAGGATGGTGTTGAAATTCTCCTCAGTGGCTCTCTGGTGTTTATAGACTAGTGTCATTAGCCAAGGTTTGATTGGGTAGCCAACAACACCAGCAAAAAAAAAAAAAAAATATTGGGGGCACATAACAAAGAAGGGGGCCATGATTATACTCAATACTACCTATACTACTGCTCTACATATAATGAAACTGCTAAGAGCAAGAGCATTAAAATGTTTTGCATTTAACAACTAAGTGACTGTGAGGACTCCTACTGTACAAGAAGAGGTGGTAAAATGAGCTTGTGTGTCAAATATGCAAACTATGGGCACTGTCAGGATGCTGGACCAACACAATGGTGATGCACTCTCAGGCATCACACACTACCTGGAAGATGATGGAATGGTAGCCATTCTTGCTCAGTAATGCTACTCCATGGGGTCTGGATGGGATGTTAATTGCAAGATGGGTGCAGTCTATCACACCTAACACTTCAGGGAAGCATACCATCACACAGAATCCCTCGTACTTGAGCAGGAAAATAACATTGTCCAAATTACCACATAATGAAAAAAGTAATTATTTTTGTCTGGCAGGGTATATTCCAGATTTAAGGTAGCTCGGTCAGAAGGGTGAGCTAAATCAATGTAGAAAAAGCTATTATCAGTCTACAGGCCATTTTTTCTCTATCCCAGGTCAATATGATATGTTAGATTCATACAGCAGTACAATGAATGATTTTCTTTTTGTATAGGATCCTTAAGGAATTGTTAATAATAATGCTGCAAGTAAAATATTTGCATATGTAACAGGATGTTCTAATTAACTTAATCTCATTGCATGCATAGTATTCTAAACACACTGCATTCTCTTGTTCTAGACAGCTGCAGTATATATCCAGCTAAAATAAATCTGGTCCATCAAGTACTCTTTTTGGTACTCTGTGTCATACTTTTTTTGTTTGCTTAAGAAAATCTTTGGAGCATTTGAAAGGCAGTACTTCGCTGTTGTATTTGCCTTTGCAATACCTTTGGCACAAAACCTGCTTCCTGATTGTTTTATGCTTGCAGGTTATTTCTCCTCCTTCATCCACTACATATACACATGGGTGAGCAGGCTTCAGGGACCTGTAAGAGCCATACTATTTGCAAACATTGTGTAAAAATAAGGTACACCGAAGATAAGCTAATTGCATGTTGCCAATAGCAGCAATGAAGCCAAATGCCAAAGTCATCAACTGCAAAATGCTCTCTTTTTCCATTTTTGCAATTTGTAAACAAGCCCTCTTATATGCAGAACTGTAAAGGCTGAGGCACCTTTATTCATATGAAATCAATGAATTAATAACAACAAAAGCTGATGCTTTTAATCATAGACATAATGTAAGCATTTCAGTTGTCAATGTAGGCTGCTACCATAAGGGTGCATCAGAAAAAGCACTAAGAAAAGTAAAAAGTCAAGGATGAAGCAAACTGATGCTCTGTAAACAAGTTTGTTTTTTCATTATAGAAAATGCCATGAATATTAGCAAATGGTAAGAAATGAGTAGCATTAACAGGAGTTATTATTGAGTAACAGAAGCTGGGAATCCATATGGGAACCTAACTACAAGAGGAGTTACATTCAAAGCCTTATAAAAGAGCTACATCATAGTATTCAATTTGAAATTAGCCTAAGTTACAATCCAAGTGTGGTGAAAACCTGAAACAGAACCAGGAGGTCTCCACTGCAGACTGCTAGAAATTATTTTATTAGAAGCATTACTCCTCTATGAACTTACTTCTGTTGTCAAAATCTAGAGTTACATTTAGTGGAGTCATACCACACTGGTGGAGCTGAAAAATGAATAAGCTTTACATAATAAAAGTAAAAAAAAACATTTAAACTGCAGTGGTGGCTCCTGCCATGGTGTACCATAAAATTGAACAGAGTAGCACAAACTAATCTCACACATCATTTGCAGTTCTGTCCTAGTTAGTTACACATGCATCTAAAATAAGGGTTTTGGTAGTAAACATTCATTTTAGATGCATATGTATCCCCATTATGTGAAACTAGGACAGAATTACAAGCACAAGTTTGTGGTAATTAACATTATGCTATGAAGCTTCTCATTTTTGAATACTCCTTTTGACTGTAAGGTCATCCTAATATAGTTGGCCAAAAAAGCACTTTTTTCAGCAAACACTTTTCATTCTGAGACTGTTGCCTCCAAAAATTTGCATTTCATTTACTAAGATTTGACTGTCTTTGAGTCAATTATATTTTAGTGGTGTGGGTATTGTTGATCAGTCCTATTTTATGACCCACTAAACATAAACATATCCCACAACAGTGACATTTCAAATACATTGAACTCTGGGACAAATTGTATATACTAGATTAAATTTAAAATATTTTGCACAATTTAAATATGTAAGAGCATCATGTAAATTTAATTTAGTTCTAAAATTAAATGAAATAAAAAGTTATTTTATAGTGAAACAGATTATTGTAGTTTGAATAAGTTTGATTTTGTTCATACAGTTTGTGATGGTGATATTTAAGAGTTTTGGATGATGGAGAACAAAGCAATTTTGAAACACTTCATTTTTTTTATTTTGCCTTCCAAGGACTGCTGTATTAGCCACTCACCTGGTTTGGGGGTATGTCCTGGGATGTATTACAAAGACCTCATGGGATGTATTACAAAGACCTCAATTTCACCATTAAGTCTATTATTAACTGTAGCGATATGAGGTACTGCCAGCTATGCCATGAGGAGTAGGTCAGCGATTGTGTAACATATGCCAGCATAGCTAGCTGGAGTTTTGTAAACGATTACATGTCATTTGTATATCAAACAGATTTGTACATGTGCTTGTGTTGAAAATGTATTTGTAAAGCTGCTTGTGTTAAAAATGTACCAACAGTGGGTCCTGCTGGACAGAAACGAAATACACCTGTATGTCAGACTGTATTGTAACTGTTGAAATGAATATATTGTAACAGAGGATACTGGAAGAGAAGAGGTTAATCTCAGTCCAGCTAACTTTGAAACATAGCCTGCAATTAAATTACCTGGTTTAGGCTATAAAGATTGCATCTTACAATTCTGATTGCAGTCAGAGACAAAATGTCTATGAATACCAGGACTAGAAATCCTACTGCATTGTTCTTAGGGGTGAATTAATTGTTACACTGGAAGGGTGGAAGGTTTTAAAATGGTTTTATAGCTCCCAGATGCTATAACATATCTTAGCAAAGCTCTATGTGTGTGCATTATAACACATATGTGCTAGATTCTGGTTTACTTTCTATTAAAGGGGGTAGTGTGGGAACCAGAGTCAGATGACCTGATGTATAGGCTCATAGGTTCATAGGTTCATACTAGGATATCTGCCCTAGGGCATTTATAAGCCTAGCCAGAGTGTGTTTGGCTTTCGGCACCCATTTTAAATTAATTTTGCTATGCCCTTTTTCGAGGTTAGTATACTGTGCCTCTGTCTGACAGTGACACAGAAGTGATACCCAGGGTAAACCTACGATCTTCCATCCACTCATCAAGATTCCTCTTGAAGACAGTCAATGAGGGACTCTGCCTAACCTGGACTGGGATTTTATTCCAGAGTGAAGGGAGCCTCTGTGTTATGAATTTGTCCCTCCAGTATGTCCTATTTATTTCAGTGCTGAGGTTCAAGTCTCTTGAGCGCATAGCTCGATGGGATTTGGATTTTCTGAGGTGCAGCATGTCCATTAATTCCGGGTTGGACATGGCTTTATACGTCAGGCACAGATCGCCTCTGAACAGGCGGTATGCCACTGAGTAGAGCTGGAGTTTCTTTAACCGGGCAGCATATGGCATCTGTTTGAGCCCTTTGATCCTCTTGGTGAGGTACTTTTGGGGTCTTTCCAGTTGCTGCAGGTGTCTGGTAAGGTACATTCCAAAAGGGGCATTGTACTCAATTATGGGCCTGATGAGGGATGAGTAAAGAGGCACGATGACCTCCCCTGATCTAGATGTGAATCCCTTCATGATTAGGTGGGCTATATATAATGTTTTTCTAACCACTTTGGCCACGTGGTTGTCAAATGAGAGATTGCTATCAACTTGGGTCCCCAGGTCCCTAATTACTTCTTCTGTACTTAATGGATTACCACCTATGTGGTAATTTGTGGGCACTTTGTTTTTGCTAAAGGGGATGACTATACACTTTTTGGCATTTAGCTTGAGGCTATGGCTCTGGCACCAGTTGTCTGTTTCTATGAGGCCCTTTTGGAGGATGCTTGTGTCGGCTGGAGAGCCAATTATGACGCCCAGTTTGCAGTCATCTGTGAACTTGGTCAGCCACAGTCCTTCCGTGTTGGCCTGTACCTCCGAGAAATATATACCGAACAAGAGAGGTCCCAGGACTGAGCCTTGTGGGATGCCACTTGTAACTGGTTTGGTGTCTGACATGGCTCCAGCAATTCTAACCATGTGGGTTCTGTCCTTGAGCCAGTTTGCAACCCATCTAGTGACATAGGGGTTTATATTTAAGCTGGTGAGCTTATCTGTAATGCCCGAGTGGGGTATTGTATCGAAGGCTTTTGCGAGGTCCAGGTAGGCTGTGTGGACCACCTTCCCCTTGTCAATGGCCTAGGTGACTGTTTCAAAGAAATTGACCAGGTTTAAGAGGCAGGATCTGCCCTTAACAAAGCCGAACTGGGTAGGATGCAGTGTCTGTAGGTCCCCAATATCTTTATTTATGAGGTCCATGATGATCCTTTCCATAGCTTTGCAGACCAAGCTACTCAGGCTTATGGGGCGATAGTTTCCAGGATCCGTTGAGACACCACTTTTGTGGAGAGGGACCACTGTTGCTGTACGCCACTCTTTGGGTACATATCCTGTAGTAAGGCTGAGATTGAACAGTAGATTTTTGTTTGGGTTTAGCTCTTCTTGGAGTTCATGTAGGACGCAGCCTGGGACACCGTCTGGTCCCATTGATGCTGTGTTTTTTGCTTTGGAGAGGGCAGCTCTTACCTGAGCATCTGAGATGTCAGGGGGGCAGCACTCTGCTGGGATAGATATTTGCCCTTTTGGTGGGGAGGTGGGGGAGAAGTTTGCGCTGAACCTGTCAGCTAGGATGTTGGCAATGTCTGTGGGTTCAGTGTATTTTTTGTCATTTTGGACTAATTCTGAGCATATCTGGGAATTCCCACCCAGGTTCCTAACATAACTAAAGAAAGCCTTGTGATTATCCTTAGTGTCCTGTGCAATTTTTCTCTTGAAGATGGCCTTAGACGATTTTATGAGTGCCCGTAGTTTTTTGCTAATACTGATCAGAGATGCCTTCCCTTTTTGGGATTTTGCTCTATCATGTAGTAGCTTCCTCCTTCTATTGTATAGTTTGTTTATGGCTGGGGTCCACCAGACAGGACATCTGCCTTTGGAGGATTGGGTCTTGGTTTTATTTGGGATTGCATGATCCATGCATTCCTGAAGGTGTTCATAGAATGTATGTATGTGATGTCATTCTATAATGCAGTACTGAAATGATGTTTTAATGCTAGATGAGACAGAAGTCTCAAAGTAGTTTGTTTGTGAAACCTGATAAGGAAGAAGACCACTTATCCACTTCATCTTGCCTTGCTTCAGTAAGTGAAATAGGCAACAGTAATTCTTTAGATCAGTCAGGAAAGTGTAATGACATTAGTTACATATTGTTTTTCTGTGTCTGTGTGAACATATCCATCTGTGTTATTTTTAATATTTCCGGTGAATGAAAATCTGGTGTTTATTATAAATCTTCATGTCTTTTTATTATTTATTATTAAATATATTTAGATTGTTCATTGTGGCTGGTCTTCTAGAGAATATTTTAACCTTTGAGAGCTCTTATATTTATTTGGTGACACTCTTGCTGCATTAGTCAAACACTACCATTTGAATAAATATTGAGTTTACTAAGTACAATTGGATACCCTGGTAATAGCCTCAGAGTAGATGGCTTTGGAGTGTTCTGGTGGAAGTACACACCTTATAGTCTGTGTAGAAGGGGCATAGCTGGTAAATCTGTGCCAGCCTTTTCCAAGTGTGTGTGTGTGTGTGTGTGTGTGTGTGTGTGTGTGTGTGTGTGTGTGTGTGTGTGTGTGTGAAAATCAAATCTCAAAGAGTGTATGTCAGCTACTTGGAGCAGGGACACAGAGCACTGGTTGCACATAGAGGGTGGTGGAGTACTTGGATTGGAACACTTGGCTGAGGACTCAACTCTACAGCTGTGGTCAGTATGGAGTCTTATTTCGAGGCTGGTGAGAGAGAGAGAGGGAAATCCAGCCCCAGGACAGGAGTGTGTTCCCTGTGTGCTCTTACGGGAACTTATGTTTGCTGGAAATACAGTGTGTATCTACCTTTATTTCAAGTAAATGTCTCTCACTGGTGTCAGTGGTGAGGATTGAAGCTCCTTAATTACTGGCCCAGAGGAGGAATGTCACAGCAACATTTTATCTTACATGATTCTATCCATCCACTTAAGCCCTTAGAACTAGTTGCCTCAAGTGCTAGGCAATTCCACACCTAAACTTTTCCCATGCAAAGAGTATCAGCATCAACACTGATGCCTTGTTTGGTGCCTAGTGTTTATGGTGTAAAGAGAATTAATATTCAGATAATTTGGTACAGATGTCTTGTTTGATGTTTCTGGCAGCAAGGGTGTCGGTGGCTACACCAGCAACCTTAGGGTAAGTTCCAATTCTTCCTATGTTATTGGAGTTTATTTCTTCAGACCTGAAACTGTGTTCCTCAGCATCTGCAGCAAGGATAGCTTTGTTGAGTTTTTCCAGGGTCACTGTCAGTGCACATAGATGTCTCTTTGGTGTATTCCCTGCAGTTTACTGACTAATTCCAGGATCCATTTCTGCTTTTAATATTTCTGCAACATTTATGAATGTGAGACTTCTGGGATCATCATTTTCTTGTAAGATAAGCAGTGGGACATGAAATCACAATGGTGACATATTCCAGGTATCTATCTAGTTTCCTGATTCTTGTGCTTGGACAACTCTTCCATAGACAAACAGAAGATATGTTAGAAAAAGCATGTAAACTACCATTTGGAGTCTCCAACCCAGGTTATAGAACAAAGCTATGGAGAAGATTCCCCAGGATTATATTCTAAGACCACAAGCTTAGGGAAATCTTGAGACTTATGACACAGAGAGCTGCTTGGCAGTTCAGCCTGTATCTCCATAGGAAGAGATGCCATTGGAGGTTTTCCACTCCATCCTGCCTTCCTTTTGGGGTCTTACCCCACAGACAATATGGTAGCTCTTGTTCATGCCCTCCTAGGAATCCATTCTTGTAATTCTTGTCAGACAAGATTCCTCAAACTCCAATAAACTGGGATTTTGGGATGAAGAGTGTTGTGGATCAGTTTGAAAAGACAATGGTGAATCTCAAGTAAGAACCTATGAGTGGAAAAGAAATTCAGAAGACTGGATCACTTTGGGTACCCACATGCATCCAACATTTTTTTTCTATTAAAGCATCACATTTTTGGCCTATATGATTGGATCCATCCTGATTTCAAGGGTGCAATATCCTGCATATTGCAATACTACCACCTGGAGACATGCAAAAGAAGATGGAGTCATATCAACCCATTATTTCAACTGGGCCCCTACTCATGTTAATGGGGCATGAGTGGTTACAGCAAACTTACTTCTTGAAAGCATTTCTAACTCTAGCAGTACAGGCTTGCTGAGAACTGTATGACATCCTTCATTCATGCCTCCTTAGAATGCACCACATTATTTGGATCCAAGACTAATATTAAATTTTAGATGACTGAGCAGGAAGGACAAAGACTTGTGGCTATTAGTGCCATTATTCCACTCTTCAGTATACTTAGGAGTTTTGCTGCATTTCTCAGACAGCCTGCTACAGAACCCCTGAAGACTTGCCTAACTATTACTGACAGGATCTGGTGAGGGAGGGTCTGGTGGCCTTCTACTGAAAAGCATTCATACAGGACAATGGAAATGAGAAATAATTTCCAGATGATACTCTCCATTACTCTGCCATTTTAACCACTATTATTTCCCTTTCCAGACTTGCCAAAAGACTATGGCCATAAGAGAGAGATCAGCAAACTATGAACATCCTTACTGACTGAGTTTGGTGAGGCCCCTGGATTTTAATGACATATACCTGTACACCAATGAGGTGCCTACATTTCCAGGTGCTATTAGTTACTTCTTATTCAGGCCCTTTTATGAGGTATCATGCAGCCTTCCCAGAGTACTCATCAAATGTATTTCCACATTTTAGGCAATTGGTTGTCAACTGCACCTTCTAACGAGTCATTTATATGGGCAAGGGAGTCCTTATTCTGATCTTTCTTGCTCTGGAATATCAAAGTTAAGTTCATATAATTCCAGATGGAACTGTTGTAGGCACTTCATTGCCATAACATGCCTGTTAGATATATTAGCTGCACTTTGTCTGCACAGCAAGTCCCACACAGAACTGAATCTCCACTCTGTAAGGATATGTATTATTCCTCTTTACTCACAGATAGTGGCTCTCAATTTCTACATTAAGGTATTATGTGCTAAGACAGCTTTCACCTTCATAAATTTTCATTTGAGGGTGTCATTACAGACTCCCAAGTGCAATCAATGGTTTTAGTGCACAGACCCTATGGTTTCTCAGACAGGATTGTTGTAGTGTATTCAGTATCTACCTAGATGCCTTACTTCCCTTTAATATGGTGTGGGGTATTGTTAGGATAACAGCCCATGAGACTTGGCATGTTCTGGGTCATTTTTATTCTAATATTCTGATAATAAGGGGAAATCATCTAATATAACAGGCTCCTCAAGACTCCCCTCCTGTGGGTGTGATTCCAGTCATGTCAGACAAACACTGCAGGGGTATAGTGTGCCAATAAGCAAGGGATTACACATTTCTGTCCCTCATGTCAGGCATCCATGAGGCTAGGGGAGAGGGATACCTTGTTTTACAATCTTCCAGAATCTAACCAGATTTCAGGACAGGCCAATTCTCTTGCAGACAGCTTCAACTGCTGCTTGCTGATGCCATGTAATGAATTGTAAGTAACTGGTGGCAGGGTCCTTCTTCTTTGCCGCTGGGGCAACACCTATTGATACTCTATGCCCTCCAACCATCATTCTTCTTTCTTCTTTTTTTTCCCCACAATTTTTGAATATAGACAGGTGCAACAGGCCAAAGTCATCCTAATAGCTCCATTTTGTCCCCAGTGAATCTGATCTCCTTTACTGTGACCTCATCTATTGGAGAAGTCTATCCACCTGAAACCCTTCAGTAGTCCTCCAAACACTTCACCTGTACCTTATGCTCTTTAATTTCAGGTATTATATATCTGGATCCATTAACAGACCAAGGCCCAAATAATCTAACAAAAGATCACTAATCCTATCTTCTTTTCTTTGAGGCCTTAAGCTGGTTTGATATATAGGAATGAATCAACTTTCACTAAAAGGGACCTGATTTATCTTTTAGTGGACAAAAACTCAAATTATTAACTAAAGGAGTTCTTATCCTATTTTTCACCCAAGAGACTTTAAGCTAGTTTGACATAAAGGAATGAATGTTCTTTCATCCAAATGCACTGATGTATCTGCTAAAGGAGTTCTAAAACTATTTTTTTTTACCCCAGAGGCCTTAAACTAGTATGGTATATAGGAATGATTTGCCTTTCAAATTATTTACTAGCAATTTCTAATCATCTTCATGATTCATATTACTTGTCATTAACTTTCTTCAAACTGTAAACATTTTCTAAATGCTGTATTATTGTTTAGATTCCCTCTGACATAAACTGGATTTTCTGGGAACTTCCCTTTTTATGGAACTAAGATAAACTTTACCTACTTTTGAACTAGCTTATAGAGCAAAATTGAGGGCTTCAACATTGAAGGTTGTTGGCAGTTATTTTAGCTCATATGATTTTGAAATTTCAAGCTTTGTGTTCCTAATGTCTATATCCCACCTTTCACTTCCCAGGTGACCACAAAATTTATATTGTTTAATGATTTTACTTGTTGAGTTTTCCTCAGTACTCCAGTAAGAAAAGTGTTGCATTGCTTATAGGTATATGGTTAAAAACATTTCTATCTGAGCAGGACTGTAGAAATAATAACCAACTTGTTCTTTCAGCTGCAGCTAATAACTGGGTCTAAAGTATACAGAAATGCCAAAAGTCAGACATTCAGACTAACGTTTTTGAAAGTATGATACATTTCTAATAGAAATACAATACAGAATGGCCTGGCAATCTTAACTGCTGTCTTCTTTTTAAGGGTGGCATCCTCTCAATCTCCTTTCAGGAAGGTCTCAGCTGTTGATAATCATGTAGTTGCAACATGGGTTTGTCTGTAGAAACTCTAAGCTGGATGCTATCTCCAGGTCTAGATCTGTTGGATCTACAATCACCAGAGATATTCTGCCATGACACCAACTGAGAGGAGGAGCTTAGAGAGTTGTCCTAGTGGTTCAATGATTGAACAGGATCATTTAAGATACAAAAGCTATGTACTTACTAAAATGATAGCAATTCATGAGCCATATTAATCCACTTCAGCATACCCACCCATCTTTCCTGTTCCATGTCAGTGGAAGAGTGAAGGAGTATTGCTTTTGGAGCATTTCTCCCTGGGCCTCTGCTGAAAATTGGCTTTGTTCCAAGTCTGACTTTCCCAGTAACCAAATGTTAAATACATAAATAAATATTGGAAGTTGCTTTGATTGTGTATGTCTTTTATGCATCTGTGTCTTCTTAGAGGTAGTCTCTGTTCTCAGGCATCCTCCAATCTGTAAAAGAGAGGAGATGCAGAACATCATGGGAAGTTTTCAGTTGTTGACCTGACTAGTGTCTGAGTTGCTTATTCTAAGCACTGAAGTGGATGGATATAGATCATGAAGCTCTATCATTAAGATAAGCATATAGTTGTCATTTCCATGACTCCTGACCAGATTCTGGGTCCACTGGTAAATGAAGCTAAGACATTTCTAAATGGTCATTACTCAGTTCTGTTATCTCTTGCAGTTAGCTTTAACTATGAAAATAGACAAAGGTGGTTAGAATTAATAGATGTGTCCCTACAAGCAACTCCCTTAATTATTGGACTATTGGATTCTGAATAAATTATATCTAAGAATACCAAGAATCAGTTGTGCTAGTTGTTATGACAGTGTACACACCTCTCAACCTCTTAGCTCCAGAAATCTGGGCAAAGCCTAAAATAATGAGGATGGTGGCAAAGGCCCAAAAATAGATTGTAAATATTGCTGTTATAAACTTAGAAAGTTACTAGAATAACAGGATTTGTGTTGGCACAGATTTTATGAATGATAAAAGTCTGAAACGCAAATGTATGTCATTATTTTGTGACTTGAATCCTCTGTGATTTGCCAGAAAACCATAAATTGTATGAGGAATAGACCAAACATATGAGGCAAAAATGTGGACATTCTGTGAAAATCAGGACAGTTGGGAGGTATAGCAATGTTGCACAAATGCTAAGGCTGTGAGTTTCCAACATATTTTGTCCAGTTATTCTTAACCTTGTTCCTTTAGTCACATGTTGCACACTTTGTGACTGAAAGCAAATCACTTAGCTGAATAATTGTTACTCGTTACTCATAAATACAGTCAATTATTAAAAAGAAATAGGTCTTACCCATTAAAAAATGAAAGTAAATAAAATAGTCAAAACACATATTTGGTGATTCACACTAGTCAACACTGACTCATCACAAAGAGGTCTTCCTTGGTGAGTTTCATCAGTATCTGAGTATACATAAAGCTTTGGGGTGGTATATTAGTGCCTTATATTACAAGATTTATATTGATTAATAAATTTGCGTGTCAGTTCTTCCTCAGTACTCCAGTAAAGAAAGTGTTTGTTGCATTGCTTCTCTCTGAGCAGAACTGTAAAAATGATAGCAAGCCTTTTATTTCAGATACAGCTAATACACTGGGCCTAAAGTATACAAAAATTCTAAAAGTCAGACTTTTAGACTAACATTTTGAAAAATATGGTACAATTCTAACAGAATCTCATAATAAGGCGGGATTTAATAAAGGCCTTTAATTCTATACTCTAGTATATATAACCTGCTAGAATCATTAATGTTTACACTTCATTATTAAGTGGAGGTCTGGTTGGTCATGATGAATAATTTAGGATCATATTAACAGTTATCTTTCATCAATGGTATTCCTAAGGGGTCACTTTGGGACGCCTGTGATTTAATCTGTTTTTAATGCTATTAATCAGCTGGATTGGGCTGTACTATATGAATCTGATTTAGGCAATGATTGTAAAACAAATAAGGAGCATTGCTGGGTCTCCTCATACTTAAACCATGGCCCATAATTACCCAAGAACTGTATTAGGCTAGTAATTAAAACTTATCATTTTAGACCCCACATAGGGTGGCTGATGAACATCTGAGGACAGGAATTATGATCATCAAAACATAGTATAACTTCAAGGAATCTGTCAGCAAACATGGTGTTATTCTGACTCCCCTGATTTACCCAGGTTGAAAGTATCATAAAATGCTATAGCACAAGAACATTGGAAGTTATGAGAATTATCTTATTAAAGTAGACTAAGGAATCTCTCCATAAGACTTACCATTGTACCCCTTTGTCTCTTTCGCAGATCCACCATGGCTAGGATTCCTGTGTCTACTGCTGTGTTCAAACACATGGAACCATATGGAATAAAGGATAGCTGTCTACCACTTCAAAGAGCAATTCATCTAGAAGATACTATTTGTCTTAAAAATGTAGGTTTAATGTCATATTTGGTTATGGGTAAAGTATATGCATTTCATAAAGACATCTTAGATTCTTGGTATTATGGATTAGGAATTTAGATATAAATCTAAGAATCCAAGTTAAGAAGAGGCAGTGATTTGACAATATTACTGCTAAACATGGAAAATGCATTTAAAATATGACCAGAATGATACACCATCTATCATAGCTTTATTTTCACAAATATTGGCATTGGCCCATCTACTACCACTGCTAAGTCAATGACTTACACTTGCCTTATCATTGAAAATGAATTTACTTAGAGTTTGCATAACTTCATTTTATTTCTTTTTTTTTTAATTTTATTTTATTCTGCTTTTATTTACTGGATTTGTCTGACTGGATTTTGTCAAAAAACAAAACAAAAAATGTTCAGCGGTGGCCTAAGGAGAAAAGCTTCAACATATTACAAACATTTTGTAAGCAGACATTCTGTAATATATATGAACAGACATTAAGTAATATACATTAACAATTACACATACATTTACTAATTAGATTACTTTTGTATGAAATAAAGGCAAACTATTATAGTATATAATATACTTATGCGTTATTAGATGTTGAACATTGAGCATATGAAGAGGAGTATTAGTGGGTTTCTCAACTAGATAATAGATCATGTGATGAGTTCTTAGAAATTCAAAGAAAGGGAGGTGAGGGAATGACTCATTAAATAAATAAAAGAAACAAAATAACATGATATTCCTCATTTTAACCGAAATAGCTCACTGCAGAACTGAAGAAGGAAATGAGTATTCTCTGTAACAGTTAAAATAAATTTCAATGCAGAAGTGAATTACTGACTTGGGATATTCATAGGTTCATAACAACTACCAGGGCTTTTACAAGCCTAGCTGTGCAACCCATCCCAGTTATGTCCCTATGTATCACAGGCATTTATTTGGAAGGTTAGGTTAGTTAGGAGGTTACTAGTGTTTAGTGGGGGGGATATGTTAGTTAGGCAATACTTACTGTTGGCCTCTGTCTATCAGAGAGACAGGAACCAGACTGGAGGTGAATTTTCGATTTCCCATCCAGTGGTCAAGGTTACATTTGAATAGGGTTAAGGATGGTTTCTGTTTTATATGGCTGGGGAGCCTATTGCAGAGTGTGGAGATCCTTTGAGATGCATACTTGTCTAGCCAGCATGTTTTATTTATGTTGCAAGCAAAGTTTAAATTCTTGGCTCTATTGTGTCTGGTGCTATTCATTTTGAGAATGTGCAAAAGATCCAGCAGGGCTGAATCTGAGGATGCCTTATATGGTAGGCATAGATCGCCTCTGATTAACCTGTAGGAGACTAAGTATAGACATAGAGCTTTGAGGCGATCTGTATAGGACAATGTGTTAATACCTTGGGTTCTCTTGGCGAGGAACTTCTGTGGGCATTCCAGCTGTTGCATATACCTGGTCAGGTACATGCTGAAGGGGGCATTGTACTCAATGATGAGTCTGATAAGGGTGGGGTAAAGTGGTACTATAACTTCCATGGACCTGGATGCCATACCCTTACTTATAAGTTGGGCAACATAGCATGATTTTCTTACTTCCTTGGCTACACATTGGTCAAAGGCCAAATCACTGTCTACATATGTTTCCAAATCCCTAACTACCAGGTCAGCTCTTAGGGGTGTCTTATCGATAGAGTAATTAACCTGGGTGGACATTTTTCCAAACGGCACTATAATACACTTATTGGCACTTTTATCTTAAGGCATCTCATTTAATATACTCACTATTCTTTGCAAAGACTGGAAAGTGAGTAAAATACTGTAACTTTGCTTTTGTGTGTCCATGTTTGTCTGTGTGTTTGCCTGTGTATGTACACAACCTAGTTCATTGGGTAATCATGGAGTATTGCTGTTGTTTTCCACACTTGCCAGAAACACATATTCCAGTATTTTATGCTCTACAGTTATTTATGAGAATTGTGTATATAGTGCCATAGCAATCTTTCAAGCATGCAAAAGAGTTTAGTATTAGATGCGAGTTCAATTTTTATAGAATTCAAAGAGAGAATGTTAAAGTCTTGAAAATTGACAGAGGTATTTTTTTTGGGGGGGGGGGTAAACAGCATAAGTTTGGGGTTTTTTGGCATTTAAGGACAGGTGATTTTGGTGGAGCCAGGATTCAACAGTAGAGAAAGCTGTGTGGGTTAATTGTTGGATGATAACCGGGTTGGGTGCAGAACAGACTATAGTTGAGTCATCAGCATATTGGACTAGAGAGGAGTATGGTAAAGCTTGGTGTAAGTTGTTAATGAAAATGTTAAATAGAAGGGGACCAAGAAGTGAACCTTGAAGTATGCAAGTAGGGTTGTGGAGGTAGGGAGAGATTGAGTTCTGCCATTTGATGGCATGCTGTCTATTAGAGAGATAGCTTTAAAACCAGGTAGGTGAAGGGGAAGACAGCCCAATGGAAGAAAGTTGAGCGAGAAGGATAGAATGGGATATGGTAACAAATGCCTTGGATAGATCAAGAAAGAGAGTAGATGCTATAAGGCCAGTGTCACGGATTTTGTTAATGGTATCTAGGAAGGATATGAGAGCAGTAGGGGTACTGTGGACCGGGCGGAAACCATGTTGAGTTGAGGAGAGGATGTTGTTGCTTAACAGGTAGTTAACAAGTTGTTTTTGGATACATTTTTTGAGGATTTTACATATAGGTGAAAGAAGAGCGATAGGTCGAAAGTTAGAAATGACAGAGGAAGGGCCCCCTTTATGGAGGGGTAGGATAATGTTTTTTTTTTCCATAAGGAGGGAACATAAGATTCTTGGATCGATCTGTTGATTAGAATGCTGATTGGATAAGCTACTGTGTCAGTGGCAATCTTGAAGAATTTGGTGGGAATGTTGTTAGCAGAGTTGGAGCAGGGTTTTAGCTTTAGCAAGAGTTCTTTTACATAGGAAGTAGGAATAGGGGAAAGATTAATTTCAGCATAAGAAGAGTGTTTTTTCCAGTTTTGTGTAGGTGTAATTGGGGATGTGGCATTGTGAGGAAGGTGTGTGGAGGAAGGAGAATTGTGGTTGGGATTGCTAGGATTAGGGAGGAAAAGGAAGCTGTGAGATTAGTTATAGTATCAATGAAGAAAGAGTTACATTTGGAGGCAATGAGGTCAGGTGACATGTTGGGGAAGGGACAGGGGTTGGTTTTAGTGCCTGGGTTCAGAAGATTGACCAGAAAAGTTTGGGGTTATTTTTCTTGTTTAATTGTATGTTACAGAAATATTGTTTGTCTTTGCGGATAAGTTTTTTAGAGAGATTGCAAAGTTGTTTAAAATGGATAAGTCCTGCTTTTGTATGATTTCTTTTGTAGTTTTAGAAAGCCAGGGGGCATGATTGGATTGGATTCTAATGGATCTAGTGGGTGCCAGGCTGTAGAGAATACTAAGAAAGGAGTCATTGAAGTAAAGAAGGGCGTCGTCTAGTGGTAAGGTTTTGAGACTGCTCCAGTTGTGACCTTTAAGGATAGTATTAAATCTGTTGGGGCAGAAGTTTGATAAGTTTTGTATAACCCTAATATTTTGGGTTTTAGAGACAGATGTGCAGTTATGAAAAGTGTAGGTTGGGAGGTGGTCATGAAAGGAGTTTGGAACGGTGCTGGCAACGTGATATTTGGAGGGGTCTGTGACCAAAATCCAGTCTAGAATTGAGCCTTTGTTATTTTTGGAGTTATATCTAGTGGCAGATATAACTAGTTGAGTAAAGTGGAATAGGTTAATGCTATTGGGGGATTGGACAGTAGAAGTATCTGCCTAGTCAATATTCATGTTTCCAAATATAATGGTTTAATTTTTTTATTGTATGGGAAATCCAGGAAAGAAAGTCTTCTAGAACTGGGATATTATTCCCAGGTGGAACGTAAATGACTGTAATACAGAGTTTTTGGAATTATTAAGGTTGAGGAATGAAATTAGGATTTCAGCGTTATGGAATTTAGGAATATCATTAGGAAAGGTGGATATGTTAAGGGTATTAGGGTACATTAAAGGGTACATTAAGGTGACACCACCTCCTTTTTGTGTTTCTTATCTACCCTGATTACATTGAAATTAGGAGCAAGGAATTCAGAGTCTTGCATGTTTGGCTTCAACAAGGTTTCAGTAGAAGCATAGCCGGCCTTAGGCATAGGCCAACTAGGCGGCCGCCTAGGGTGCCGCTCTAGCAGGGGCACTTTTCTAGTAAACTGGATGGTGTAAATAGACCAGGATGGGGGCACCAGGTGGTGTTGGGGGGGCACTGTGGAGCCCTTTTGCCTAGGGCACCACTTGACATAAGGCCGACCCTGAGTAGAAGCTATGATATGTGTTCTATTTAGAGTTAGCCAGGCATGAAATTCAGAAGTTTTGTTGCAGATGCAAGATTTACTTACAATCATTAGTAGAATGGTGCAACAGAATTTGTTAGAACATGTAGATGTTTGACATTAACTGAAATAAGAAAGGACTGAATCACTGCACATATTATGATAATAAATAAAATATCATTTTTGCCTCAAAACAGAAATACAGCTTTAACACTAAAGGAATAAATCTGTAAATGAAGCATTATCATTTCCTATCAGAAATATGTAGAAACCACACTTGGAAAAAGCCTGACTTTCATATACTATACTGAAAAACATCCACTTACTGTCTTAAGTCAATTGAAGGTAGCCTATAAAATCTCTCATTTGCTTATGCATTGAAGCTAGACGTGCCATAGTCACCAGTGTCCTACTGCCAACGTTGAAAAATGCACTACCAGTCATCTACTTGCTATCTTCACAGAACTCATCAATGTAAAAAAACATTCTAACATTTATTCATTTGAGTCCTAGAACTGAACATCAGTGTTTTAATCTGACAAAATCAATGTGTTACTTGTAAAACACATAGCAGCTTTTTTATTAAATAACATTTAAATTAATTTATGAGAGCTACTGCTCTACAAGAAGTGGTCCACACTTTCTCAGAGATCCATCAAGTATCAGACTGCACAGGTTACCAGTGGCACTCAGGACACACGGATGGTGCCTGTTGGAGAGAGGAGGTATTTACAAGACCCAGTAGGACCATGTGTTGGACGCAGTGGTCAACAACATCAATGTTAGAAAAGTGTCAATGACATGACACACCAAGCCTCAGCAGCAGACTGGTCAGCAAGTGGAGGGATAATCTCCCAGTGCAAGTCTCACAGATGATGAGGCATTCTTAACACTTCTTCATGAAGATGATGGAGGCACAGGTGTAATATCTGGAGAAGCAGGCACAGGTTCTGGGAATAGCCAAATCCCAAGTATGTCAAAGAAAGAAAAAAAAACAATATCACACTTTTTATACGGCAATATTTCTCTTACATATATAGGTTTTATGAGGTACATACTGGCACATGCTGGCACGATGTCTGCCTGTACATTGATGGTAGCAAATGTCACCATCGCTGCCCTATCTGATAATATCATCAGTGGTGTGAGGTGTTGTGTATTTGAGGTGGTTGCCTAAGAAGGTTGTCATAGAGAGCACAGCCTGTACCTGTAATACTAGGGCTATCACACATCATTCACACATGATGTGGGAGGCCACAGCAAATACCTTCAGGTGCATGACACCTCAATGGCAGACCTTGTAAGGTCCTGTTTCACCAACGTATATATTGCACAGGCCTCTAGTCCTGCCACATCCAGTCACTGCAGAGGCCCCAAAGCACATCATGTACTGTCTTGCCCAAAATGTTTACTGAGAAAATATCTATGTCACAAGCTGAGCCCCCCTCTATGAGATCCATGTATCTGCATTCATTGACCTATAACTCTTTGATTTTGTTTACTTCCATGTGTCAGTGTCCCTAGGCTCCTTTGCAAATGTTAATGGCTGTAATCATAAAACCCTCTGTCCTGTGTGGTGTAAGTAGGGATGTCTAATGTACAATGTGACTCAACCAGGCATTGCCCAAAATGCCACTGCATGAATCATTTTTTTCTGTGTGACACTACACTGTCAGTATGCACTTGTCAGAGTCTATAGTGGTGGACCAGAGATTGTGTGCTCAACTGCGTTGCCATATACTGAGCACAGCACTGTCTGGGGAGATGGTGCAGCCACTAATTGTTGATGGGTATTAATGATGTCATAGCTGGAGAATGTAGATATGGATGATGCAACATGGCCTGATGTTGCAGATCCAGAGGTCCTCAGCACTGTGGGTTGGAGTACATACTGGCACATACTGGCATCATGTCCGCCTGTATGTGGATGGTAGCAAACCATGTTATGTATCATGCAGCTTGCTACAAATAGCTTATAGGCACTGGCATGGTTGTACTGCAGTGCCCCAAAGCCATATCTAGGCCAGAGAAGTAAGCCTTCTACAGGCTGAATACTCATGTTACCTTGCTGCTAATTTCATTGTAGGTGGTGGTGTTCTTTTAAAATTTGTCCATACTATAATTCCTTATAGACACCATCTATCAGAGCTCCGGTGAATATCTTGCATCACCTGAATCACTGTAGGGACATAAGAGAGATGAGACATGTGAACATACCGTCTGTGTGCTGTAAATATGTGGTACTACCAGTGTCCCTGCACTTAACACTTGACTTTTGTGCCATATGTAGGAATCATGACCACTGGAAAGGTGCTTTGAAGACACATCAGTTAACAACACCTGCACATTGCACTCTACTAGCAGCAGATGGAATGGCAGACTAATGACAGAATGTCTGTTCTTGAAGATCACATGGAACCTTTATTGTCAGATGTATGCAATCTATAGCTTCCAGCAGCTCAGGGAGATGGACAATTTCATTAAAGCAACACATGGTGGTGTAACTCTACCGCTCTATCATTCACTGTCTTGCAGTGCTAGGGAAGCATACACTTATCCATGTCGAGCAAAAATATATTGAGTACAACGCCCCCTTCATTTTGTACCAGACTAGGCATATGCAACAAGTAGAGTGTCCACAGAAGTTCCTCACCAAAGGAACATGGGGCATAAACAACATGTCCTTTGAGGACTGCCTCAAAGCCCTATCCCTGTACTTAAAAGAACACAGGGCATAAACAACACATCTTTTGAGGACTGCCTCAAAGCCCTATCCCTGTACTTAGTCTCTTACAGGCTGCTGAGAAGTGATCTATGCCTTGCCTATGAAGCACCCACTGAACCCACTGTGATGTACCTCTTGTACTTCTGCAAAACAAATAGCATTAGAATTACCCAATCTAGAGTCCTAAACCTTGCCTGCAGTATAAATAGGACATGTTGGAAGGACAGGTATGTGTCAATGAGACTACCCCCTCTCTGGAACAGGCTTCCCATCCATGTCAAGCAGAGATTTCCCCTAGCCCAATTCAGGTTTAAAATGGACCAGTGGATAGGGAAATGGAAATATCCCCTTGGTCTGCCACTTATGCCACAGACTGAAGTACACCACCCATGTCCAAGTCTACACATACCCCATAAAGCAATCCTAGGGTATCAACCTGCCAGATACACTTGTGAAGCATGGATAGGTTTAAAAAGGGCCCTCAGGGGTTGTTAGCCTAGTAATCACCTATGAACAATGGTTTAATAAATACTGTACTGTGACTATTGGTATCCATTTGTATATCTGTACCACTATTTCCCTCTGAACACAGATGTTTGTTTCTGAATTAAAATGTAACTAATCTATTGTATAACTAAAATAAGGCATTCCGGGTACATGTTATTTTGGAATATTTTGCATCCGGGATGCATAATGCTACTAACTGTGCCTACTGCCTTGGGATTCATCATACTGCAAATGAAACCTAATAGTGATATACACTATCAAGCTGATGGCTTAATGTATTTTTAAAGATGGCTTGATGGGCAGAGGCTTCTGGTTTTCATGAACATCCATGAAAGGACAGGTGTATGTATGTGTGTGTGTGTGTGTGTGTGTGTGTGTGTGTGTGTGTGTGTGTGTGTGTGTGTGTGTGTGTGTGTGTGTGTTGCAGGGATAACTTAATGAATGTGGTGTACAAATCTGTAATCTCCGGCCACCCCTTGATTTACAAAGTGAAATGCAACACAAAGTTTTTATTTATAAAGTTAAGGCAACTGTTAAAGGAAAACTCCGGGCTTACACACATTTTAGCTCAACCGCGAGTCATGCACTATCCCTGTGAATTAATTCCAGCCATCTACAGCTACAACAATGCACAAACACATTATTATTTCTACATATCTACCTTTCTGTAGCACAGGGCAGGAAAGCCCATCCCCTATTCGTCAGTATCTCATACTTTCATTTCCAGTTTGTCTTCCCCTTCGTGACGTACCTTTGACACAGTCACACCAGTAGTTCCCTCTAGTGCAAATCCTCCCAGATTGTGACATAGACTTTTATGCCAGTCAGCCCATTATCAGGTACTATAAACTGTTGCATAACTTGTTGAGGAACTCTTTTATGACCTCTGTTTCCCACCGGAATAAAAACTTGAAGGAGCAAGTTAATCCTTGTGTGCAGCTGCAGGCAACATTCCTGGACGGTGAACTCAGTATCAACTATTTTTCGGTAAGTTTGCTCAGTTCTTCATCCTGCCCATATAGAATAATACACTCATTTGTCTGTTTTTTTTTTCTGCTCTTTCTGTACTAACTCGTCCGTGCTTTTTTCGCATCTACTGCGCTGTGTATGGTTGTTTCTGACTGCACATGTGTGAGTGAATGCATGCCTGAATGTAGTAAGTAAGTATGAAAGTGCTGACTGCAAAGTTGAGAGTGAATGAGCCATGCAAGTGCGTGTGTCTGTGTATGCGCGAATGCTTAACAGACTGTTTGCGTGTGTGATCGTGTGGGCATGCATATCTAGTAATTGGGAAACCCATGTTTTTCCTGCCGTAAAACAGAAATACATCCAAGTAAATGGTGTGCATTGTTAATGTGTATGCTGCTGTCTCTGTGTGAGTGAATGCTGTGTGTGTGAAGGCAGATGAGTCCGTTGGTTTGTGTGGTTGCCTGTGTGTGCCAGAGAGGAGAGATGCAAGTCGGCAATTCATGATGCTTAAAATTCTGCAGTACTTCTGAAAGGAAAATGTGCTGTGTAGTAGCTTTGGAAAAGAAGTCGGCTTTTAAGTATTTAGTTATGTTATAGGGCTTCTTAGACAGACCACTTGGTTGGTGTATAGATATCTCAACATGCTTGCAACATTTGGATTGTAATTTACTTTTAACTGCGTGATTTACACTCACATTTCTAAGACAGTTTCAGAGTGTCATTTGGCAATGGGAGTAGAAGAGTTGGATGTTCCTTCTAATTCTGTTTACAGATATCCTCCTAAATCCGGTAAATCCAGCTTCTCTTTTTCCTCGCATCTGTAATGGATGCATTGCTGCTCTGACTAGATAGTTATTAACAACATTGCTTTGAAATCAGTGAATCTGTGTTATTATTATAGTAATGTTGAAAGTTTTTACACTGCAAAATAAGTGAAGGCTTGACTTGAAATGGTTGTGTGTTTCCGTGCACGTTCAATGTATAATGCTGTAACTTTTAAGAATGCCCAGCTGAACATCATCTGTACTCTGTTTTTGCTTATGTGTTGTAACTATTGGACTGTGCCTAACCAAACCAAAGAGCTGGTGAAGGTTCCTGATCGGTAGGTCTGAAACCTAAGAAGGCAGCTTTACAGATGTTCTGTGACCGCATAAAACATCGGTGTCCTGGGAATCCTGGTGCACATCTGCAGTGGATATGGGACGTTTCGCACGTTTTGAGTCTCTGAGGGTAGTTTGGCTGGGCACTTAGTTTCTAAATATATGTTACTACAGTAGACAAATCCTCTATGAGTCTTGTCATTTCATAGGTTTGTTTAGTTCTTTGTTAAGCTATTATAGCTCTCTTTTTATTCTTGTCTCTGCAGAGAGTGAAGTATATATAGAACTGATGGCAAGGGTAATTGCAACTCCACTACTGTTTTTGATGTAGAAAAAGTTCGTTTTAGCTGTATTTTTGTAACAGGCTGGCTCAGCATCTGGAGAATATGGCAATTTCTTTGGTTCTGTTGGGTATGGTGTCCTTTATACTGGCTTAGTTATGTGTGTGGATGTAGTTATAGCATGGTAGAATCAGGAGACTAGCGTCCTTTTATGGTTCAGATGGTGCATACATTGTTTGTGGACATTGTTGCATATTTCTGTAAACAATTGTTAAAGAATACTGTACGGAGAAATAAGTTATTCAGTAAGAGTAACAGTCAGTGTTTTTGTACATGTAAGTTTGGGTAGTGATTAATACTATACTCAGATAATTGTGATTTACAATGACAAAATCTAAGAAAATTTTAGTATGGGCTTACCTTTGCTAGAGGATTATTATATACAGAAGTAAAAAAAGAAAAGAAAAATCTTAATTATATTAATAGTAGATAGAAATTCAGCCACTCAGTTATTTTTCACCAAAGGTAATAGATGTATCATTCTTTTTAATTGCATTAATTTCCAGATATATAATGAGGGAGTGCTTTGTGTGCGTGGTGTGTGTATCTCCGTGTGTGCGTATGCAGCATGGTTATTCTCAGCGATCATTTCATATGTCACTATGCAAAAGGCTTTGTAGATAATTATTGATGTTCTGAGCTGTATGCTATAGAGTGAATCTGTGCTTTCAAATATAAATGAAAACTTACTGCCACAAGGCTTGCCACCCCTGCATCTTGGATCACTGAAAATAACTTTTGTAATGGATTAGCAAGTAGTCAGGTTGTAACATACTTCTGTATTTCCCTATTTTTTTTTTCTTAACAGTAGCCTGGAAACTGACAAGTCATCCTCTCTCTTAGGGTTAAAATTCATGCTAGCCTCAAGTGACTGTCAGTCACCTGATTACTGTTTAGTGTATAGTTGAAAAGTTGAGGTACTTTGATTTTGGAAGTCTTGTGCAAATTGAACTGGAAAAGCTTTAATGTTTTAATAATGTCACCAAAAGACTGTTGTCTTAAACATGAAAACATTTGTACATCATTTTACAATGCAACACTTATACTTATGGGTTTCTCCAAATTTTGAGCAATAAGACTCTTTATAATGACTACACACTAAACCAAAATCTCACTAAGATAAAAACATAACAGCATATGTGAGGACATTGCTTCATTTAGGGAGTTCAAAACAAGATATTTGCTGAAAAGTGGTTAGTAGGGCTGGAACGGCCATAGGCCTGACTGCCATGATTTCTGTCATGCAGCTTGTTTTTTCTGTTATCTGTAATGTCACTTTTTTAAAATCTTACTAACTCAGCTGCTATGTCACAGGTTCTGTTTTTCATAATATTTATGACTTTTTAGTTTGGAGCTTTTGTCACAGGGCCTTCACTGAAAAGGGGGATGGCAAGAGCCTTGGCCAGTATTTGAAAGCCTAAGGATGATAGGTGCAAGCCATCTCTAGTGAAGCAGTGTGGCTTGTCGAGCATGTCATCCCAGGCGGACAGACGCGGGATCCCCTTTGAATGACACCAAAAACTTAGCCAATTGTTGAAATCGAGAATTTTTTCTTTATACCATGGTATCATTCTTGGTGAGGGCAGGATGCTACTCAGGGTCAGGGTCATACCAGCCTGGGCTAAGTGATCAGAGAGCTCTTCCATGTCTCTTCATGTAGTCCAGGGAGGTACTGCACAGGTCATTCACACCAACATGGACAATGACAGAGCCATACTTGTACTTATTCTGGAGTGACCTGAGTGCTTGTGTTATGTGGCGGATCCTGGCACCCGGCAGGCAGCTAACAGTAACCTTCTCCTTATTCAGCCTAGTGAGTGGGACGTCAGTGTGCCTGACTATAGAGTCACCTATTACAAGTATGTTGGATATGTTATTTTGCCTTAAGGGCTGTGATTCCCTTTCTGGTTCTATTAGGTATAAAACAATATCATCTGCAAATGAAGTCAACATTTATTGAATACCATGCCAGTTATATCCTTGAATTTCTGAGTCCCTTATTTTCTTTACCAATGATTCTAAATTTAACTCTAATATAGGGGAAATAAAATAAACACTTCAGCAACGCACTAAACAAGGAATGATCACTGATAAATAAAGTCCAAAACTCTTTAATGTTGATATCTAGTAATCGACGAAAGCGCTAAACTACTTTCAGAAAGAAACTGTTCTAATAAGCAGGCACAATAAGCCTGTGACCAGAAATTCCCAGTTTAAAAGGGCAGAATCCAGCCTCTCCTCCCACAAGAGTGCAAACCCCCAAACCTTCTTAATGTAGAATAACTGGCCTGAAGCCCAAGTGCTTAAACCAGAACTAATACACTTTTTGAATAGCAGACACTGAGCTTTCAATCAGCAATTCCCAACTTAGAAGGATGTAAGCTACCTGTCCTGCCACAACAGTGCAGACCGCAAACCTTCTTAATGTAAAACAACCGGTATGAAGCCCAACTGCTTAAAGGAGTACAACAGGTTTCTCTAATGTATTCCTCAACTTCACGGCCTTTTTCCTCCCTATTTACACTGTCCTCTGTAAAGCAACAACAATAAAGCATTTACAATTTTTATAATTCCCCTTACTTCTGTAACAGAAGCCTACCTTTTCATACTGTGATGGTTTCACTTACAAAATGATTATCTCACGTTTGAATAAAGCTTGCTGGAGTCGCCCAATTACTGACATCATCGAGGCCAGGCAGTGCAGGTACTTTTTTTTTTTTTTTAATCAGTTCCCTCCCCCAAAGTGACATTACCACAGCCGTCATCTGAGTCTAACTAAAATAATAAGACCCACCCATTCTGTGATGTCATGGCTCCCTTGTCCTTCCCTCACCCTGAGTGCTGTTCATTTCATTCAGTAGTCGTGTAGTAACACCGATGTTTGGAAACACAGAAATTTGGTATGCATACTTGTACATTCTGCATGGCAAATGATGCTTAGGTGGTGTATCGCTTGCATACTTCTCTGTTGTATTTGCACCAGATACTGCTAGTGTGCAATGCGGGAATAGAAAGATTAAAACATTACCCTGGTATCAGAGGTGGCAGTGCAACATATTCATAGTGGCTTAACATGAGAGTAGCTCTAAGCAAGCACCATGTGAAACCTGAACAAGCACCTAGAATTATTCAGTGCAGCTTCCACACCTTAAGTCTGAAAATGAATTCACATGCTCACATGAACAGTAGTAGCTGCATATTGATGGCTAAAGGTATATGGGCATGTTGGGTGGTTACTACACTGCAAAACTGGTATGTAATGGTGGAGATATTTGGAAGGTATGAGCAAACACATCAGTATATTAAAGCCATAGCATTATTGAACTGGAGGCTGGCAAATAGATTTAGTAAGGGATTTTGTCCATGCACAAATATTTCAACAGTGATTCTTTGCAGTGGCATCCATTATCTGATTCAAGGAAAGTTAACCTTGATGTCATTTATTTAAAAAAAAAATCAATAAAAAATGTACTTTGTTATAAGTGACTTCTGGACACAAGAAAAAGGAAGGGGAAAATATAGCAATGTGGTTTGTATGTACAAAGACAAATCCAGGGACACTGCAAAAGGTTTTTTTGCAAACCAACCAGTGGAGTAAAAACATATGAAGGCAAACACTGTATACCAACACACTTTGCACATGTGAATCTCAATTTTTAACAAGGTGGAAGCATGAAGTGATACCTTAACACTTAAATTAATAAAGATCTAAACTGGTTAATAGTATAAATGTTTTATTCTTTAGCTCCTTGGTGCAAGACCTTACTGGATGTGATTGCAGTCAAGTAAGGCCATGGCTGTAGTGCAGCAAAAAATGTCCCCTCTAACAAAGGAAATGCTAGAGCAAAGATTAAATTACATGAGTCAAGGACCCTGCTGAGATCTGCCAATCAATGGAATTACCAGGTCAAATTACCCTCAGGACTTTGACAGCTAGGGAAGCTAAGTGTTATGGGGGAGGGGAGAAGTAAATGGACTGGAATTCATTGTCTCACAAATTAGTGCCATTTAAACTAAATTAGAAAAAAAGGCAGCAGTAAACAGCACTTAGAGTGTGTTCTGTGGCATTTGCACTGTTTCTGTTTTAAGTAGTCATCTAGCAGCAGGGAATGTTACTTACACTGTTCTATTTTCCTCAGTACTTTGTACGCATGCAACATCTATGAAATGACAGGAACTTTAGGCAAACGGAGGCCTGCATGATGTAACATTTTTGAGCCAAACAATGATTTCTGGGATACTGGATGGCAACCTGATTTATCCAAACCACGTCAATATGCCAGCCTCCAGGTTGTCAGAGTCTGGAATTACATATAAAAATATTTAAAATCCTGTAAATAATCCCAGAGTGCTGTTAAAGTGTAGGAAACTTCATGCCATGATGTTTTAAACATGTTTTTTGAGTCTGTAGGTGCAGTACTCCTTTAAATCAAAGGACTTAGAATAACAGTTACAATTTAATCAGGCTACTACCAAGCAGCAATAAGTGCAGCAGAATAAATAACATTGAGTACTTTTAAGAAGAGGCAAAAGCAAAATAAAATAGGAGGAAACACAAATACAGTATTTATTTTATTTTATTTTTTTATTTTACATTTGTTGACCAGGCTAGTCTAACTGGATATATGTCCATTTTCAGTAGAGGCCCGGGGAGAAAAGCTCCAGCATAAACAGTTAAAATGTTAACAATTTATAAAAAGGACATGTATATTAAAATTACAGTACAGAGATAGCATTGTTTATATGAATAAATATAATACAAATTATGGATTATAGACAATATACAAAGGTTTGCTAGGGGAAAAGTAAAGAACAATTATTAGATCACAAAAACAGAGCAGGTATAAAGTGAAAAAGAGTTGGTTTGTATGCTTAGGTTAGTGTGTGGGGATGGGATTTGAGCAGGAGGGGCATGGAATTTCAGTCTGGGTTAGAACAAGGACAGAGCCACTGGGCTTTAAGATGTTCTTTGATATGTTTTTTGAATAGAGTAGTAGAAGCTAGGGTAGATAGTTCAGAAGGGAGCAGATTCCAGTTTTTTCCTATAGTATTAGAGAAAAGAGAGTCACCTGCTTTGTTGTTGGATTTAACTAAGGATACCAGATGTTTATTGGCAGAACGTAGTGTAGACAGATTTTTGTATGGTGAAATAAGATCTATGAGGATAGGGGTATTATTGGGATAGTGCAGGATTTTATGGGTAATAAGTAGTTGTTTACTGAGTATAAGGTTCTGTATTTCTAGCCATCCAAGTTGTCTAAGGTTAAGGCAGTGGTGAGTTTTAAAGGGAGAGCATGTGATAAATCTAGCAATGCTATTATAACATGTAGAAAGTTTTGAGAGGTTGTTTTTAGATAAGTTAGTATATATGGCAGAGGCATAAAAGAGGGTAGAGATGAGGTGGGTCTGGGCAATAGTCTTCCTGGCTAAGGGGGTAAGGAATGGTTTCATTCTATAGAGAGAACTAAGCTTTTTGTTAACAGACTTTATGGTGGAGTTAATATGGCCATCATAGTTAAGGCGATTGTCAATTGTAACTCCTAATAGCCGGGTGGTAGTATCTGGGGTTATGTTGGTGGCATTATTAGAGGTAATGGTAAAGAATGGATTTGGTGATTTATGAGTTGGTGTAAAAAGGAGTAGTTTTGTTTTTTTGGGATTAAGGAAAAGGCAGTGTTGCATAAGCCAGTTTTCAACACTTTGGAATACATTTTGGGTAATTGACTGGAGGGAGGCTAGATTCTTAGAAGTACAGATTAAGGTTGAGTCATCTGCATATTGGATGCAGGTGGCTTGGGGTGTGTTCAAGTGAAGGTCATTGATGAATAAGGAAAAGAGAAGGGGACCTAAAATAGAGCCTTGTGGGACTCCAATATTTACGGGAAGTAATGATGACAGATTGTTTTCCTAAAGTACTGCTTGTTGTATATTTTGAAGGTAAGCCCTAAACCATTGTAATGCTTGTGGGTTAAGAGAATAGGAATTTAGTTTGTCTAGAAGTAAGTTATGGTTGACCATGTCAAAAGCTTTTGACAAGTCAATAAATATTGCAGCAGAGAAGGAGTTGTTGTTCCGATTTTTATTTATAGAATCAGTGAAGGAGAGTAGGGCAGTTGTAGTGCTGTGGAATGGTCTAAAGCCATGCTGGCAGTTTGCTAGTAGGTGGTTTTGTAGTAGGTGGTTAAGTAGTTGTTTGTGAATACATTGTTCCATTATCTTAGATAATGGAGAGAGTAAGGCAATAGGTCGAAGGTTAGAGAGTTCAGTGGAAGTCCCACCTTTATGAAGAGGGATGATATGGGCAACTTTCCAGATGGTTGGAATTTTAGCTTCAGAAATTGTTCTATTAATGAGGATAGATATGGGGTGACACAAAGCCTTTGCAGCAATCTGAAGGTATTCTGATGGGAGATGATCAGCAGATGGTGTACATGGTTTTAGTTTTCTAAGTAGTTTGTAGATAAAAGATGTACTTACAGGTTGTAGGTGAAAGGTAGGAGTAGAAGAGTTGAGAGTATTTGGCAGGGGAGTAGAAGAGGGAGGTAAATAATTGACTAGGTTTTGTATGGCTTCAGTAAAGTAGTTGTTAAAGGTATCAGGGATTTGATTGGAATTATTATGGTTGAAACCTGATGGGATAGAAGTAGTAGGGTGTCCTGGCTGAAGAGGTTTGTTTATCCCTGACCAAAATTTTTGTGGGGTATGTTCAGTGGATTGTTGGAGGTGTAGGTAGTAGTCTTTTTTGTCTCTAAGGGTGTCTTTTTTGGTAGCATTTCTTAGCTGTTTATAGAGGAGGTGATGAGATGGACATTTGGTAGTTCTCCATTTGGTCCAGATTTTATTTCTGAGGAGCATTTTTTGCTTTGTTTGTTTAGTGAGCCATGGAGCAGTTTTTGTTTTCATTCTGGTAGTGCGATAAGGTGCATGGTAGTCAAGAATTTGAAGAAAATAAGTGTTAAAGTAGGTCACAGCTTCATCAAGTTCAAGATGGGTAAGAGGTGACTAGTTGCATGCTAGCAATTCATTTTGGAAGCTATCAGGATTGAAGTATTTTTTGCAGCGGAAGGTTTTGATATTATCAGTTGCTGAAACATGAAGTTTTTTTCTAGTAATATATGTAAGCATATGGTCGCTGATGTTATCGGGGAGGGTACCTGGAGTATAGATATTAGGGTGGTTTTTGATGAGGATCCAGTCAAGAGTAGTTTCTTTCATGCTAGGTTTGTGGATTCTAGTGGGAGTGGTTATTAATTGGGAGAACCCAAAGAGATTTATGTGGTTAGTAGGCTTCTGGGTATTGTAGGTGAACCAGTCAATGTTGAAGTCGCCCAGTACAATGGTCTCTTGGGGTAGTTGGTTAGATAGATAACTAAGTATGTTTTCAAGAGTATTAGTATTATTACCAGGAGGTAGATACATACAAATTAGGTAGATAGATTTGGAGTTGTTGATTTGGAGTTTGATAGACAGTGCTTCAGTTTTAGCATCTAATGATGAAAGCACATTACAGGGGGAAAGTTGGAGATGAGATTTGTAAAGTATGGCTATACCTCCACATTTTTTGTTTATTCGGTCACATCTAAGGATATTATATCCTGGGGGGATAATTTCATGGTTTAAAGTAGATGGTTTAAGCCAGGTTTCAGTGAGACATAGAATATCAAAAGAGTGTAGATCAAGTAGTGCATGTAGGTGGGAAATTTTATTGTTGATACTTCTAATATTTAGATGTGCTATAAGGAGGGAATTAAGTTCTTTAGCTATGAAAGGAGTGTTGGGTAAAGTTAAATTGTCAAGGTTGTTACTCTTGTCATTATTGGGGCCAGGGTTAGGATGAATATCACCATGAAGGAGGAGGTGGTGTTGTGTAAAATATAGGTATTTAAAGATTTTGTGGAAATTATTGAAGTTCATTTTAATAGTTAAGTAAGTTATGTGGCTTGTTCTGTGATATTTTGGTAGAATATAATTTGAGGTACTGGCTATGTTACTATGGTTAGTGGTATAGATGAGAGAAAATGAAGAAATTTGTTGGAAATGATGGTTTTGTTTGCATAGAGTAAGATTTTCAAAGAAGGTGAGTGAATAAGGTATAGTTAGAGAGGCTATAATTGTAGTTAAGAGTAGTGTGGGGACAAAAATAGTGTTGTTGTGTTGGGGCCATGGTAGTGTGTAAAGTGTAAGTTGTGATTATTTTGAAAGTGAAGAGAGCTGGAAGAAATGAAAGTGTCTGTGAGACAAGATAGGGCTGGATTAAAGTTGTCAGTAAGACTAATTAGAAGAGGATGTGTAGGAAGCAGATCCTGACAAAAGTTAGTTTAGTGGATGGATAGGGTAGGTATGGGAGTGGTGGTATGTGAGAAGTAAATTAAGGCTAATTAGGACAGATTGAGTTGGGAGTGCCTTAGTGAAGAGTAGGTTAGTGGTAGGTTGAGAAAGATAGGGGGAGGAGTCTCAGAGGTATAAGTGTAGGGCTACTGAGGGTGGGTGGGAATTGGGTGTAGGGTAGGGGAGCGGAGTGAGCCCAAAGGGCGAATGGAGTGGGGCACATCAAAGAAAGGAAAAGGCAATGAGAAAAAACAATCAGTAAGGTAGAAGGTAAAAACAAAAATTAGTAAGTAGAAGGCAAATGTGTGCATGAGGAAGGGGGAATTATAAAACAGAGAGAAGGGAGGCCAGAGTGGGTAATGGTTAAGCTAGGAGTAGAGCAGGCAGAGAGGAGGGTTTGATAGAGGGTTTATAAGGACTGTGGAGAGTAGGGTGTAAGGCTAAAAAGGACTAGGGATGGGAAAAAAAAAGAAAGGAGACAAGTGCAACAAGCACATAGGTGTAGAGTATGAGGTGGGGAGGGGTCAGAAAGGAGAATTAGAGGAGGGTAAAGACTGCCATCTAGTGGTCGAAGTCTGAAAGTACCAAGCAAGGATAATATAGTAGTGGATACCAATAAAAGAAAAAGTAATGGAGAAGGAAAGAGGATTAGCGTGGTTGGAGAATAGAGGTGGTACAATGTCTTTGAGACAGGCGGGGAGAGCAACTGTAGTAGACAGGGAGGGGTATGGCTGCTGGCAGATTTGGCAGTTAAACTGCTACACCTAGGATGTGTAGTGGACAAGTATATACATAAAGGTTAGGAATGAAAAATACAGTTTACTTAGTGACATACAATCTTAGGCTTTATTCCAAGGGCACTTAGATACTCCAGGTGAGGTGAATACCCAGGCGGTTATAGGTAGGTGGATATTGCTTCTCTATTGAGTCTGATAGGACACAGCCAGGAGAAGATAAAGTGAGTATGGTAGGTTTGAATAGAATCTTAGGCTTTATTCCAAGGGCACTTAGATACTCCAGGTGGGGTGAATACCCAGGCAGTTATAGGTAGGTGGATATTGCTGATCTATTGAGTCTGATAGGACACAGCCAGGAGTAGATGAAGTGAGTATGGTAGGTTTGAACAGAATCTTAGGCTTTATTCCAAGGGTACTTAGATACGCCAGGTGAGGTGAATACCCAGGCGGTTATAGGTAGGTGGATATTGCTGATCTATTGAGTCTGATAGGACACAGCCAGGAGTAGATAAAGTGAGTATGGTAGGTTTGAACAGAATCTTAGGCTTTATTCCTAGGGCACTTAGATACTCCAGGTGAGGTGAATACCCAGGCGGTTATAGGTAGGTGAATATTGCTGATCTATTGAGTCTGATAGGACACAGCCAGGAGTAGATAAAGTGAGTATGGTAGGTTTGAACAGATTGGAATACAAAGTAAGATGCCAGGGATCGCTCAGCAGCCACGCGGAGAGGGGGAAATTAAATATATATATATATATATATATATATATATATATATATATATATATATATAATACAGTAAAAGCAGGTAATATTTTTTTTTGTTAGTAAAGTGCAAGGAGAGAGGAAGGAAGAACCTAAGTGGGTTGGCCTTCTCAGATCTTCTTTCTGTATTATGTAGAGTGAACACTAGACTCAGAACCAGATCAGTGTCTGGCATACAAGGCATTCTCTGACCCATTACCGATGTATTTACTCCACATCACATAGTCAGATGGCATCATAAATAGCCAGTTTACAGATATAAACCTCTTCTGCAATATCAACAGAATGGTTGGCTGGGATCGGTGTAGCACAGAGGATTCTGCTGCTCTGGCACTGAATCTCCAACCATGTAAACAAAGTTCAACTTGTAACAATGGATGGGCAATAGAAAATTTATTACAGGACTGCCCCTGTACTATTAATGGACAGAGGCTGTACCTAAGTACTTATTTCCATGCATGGGTCCCAGCAAATTATCCTTGGTCTGATCCCAGTTACTCTCAGTAGGAGTAATTTATAATAATGGAGCTTAGGATGAGCACTAAATGGGATGTGTTCCTTTAGGCACCAAAATGGAAGTTAGCTAGGCTTACAATGCTCAACTATTGCAGCAAGCTCACTGCTTACCTGTTTGGCAAATCTGTTTTTTCTTACAGAAAATTTCACATTGCTATCAACTTGTGTTCCCAAATCTCACACCACTAAGTTGGAATTCTGGTGGGTGGTGTCTGTACTGTTATTTGTATTTTCTGCATTTCCAAAGGGAGTAATAATGCTTTTTTATTTTTGCATTTTGTTGTACACCATGCCTATGTCACCAATCATGTGTGTTTGTCCTTGTACAATTTTGACATGGTTTTGGAGTCGGTAATTATTCCCAGTTAGCCCTTGGATCACCAGTTTCACTGATTGCAATATACTTTGCCCTGGTCTTCTGATAAATAAATGTCAAACCTTAAGGGGCACAGCACCCCCCCCCTCCCATGGCACTGCAGTGGTGACAGGTTTACTGGGGGAGATGGAGTCATCACTTTTGACCAAATGAGTTCTGTTGGTGAGTCCAGTGTCATGCTTGTTATGAAACAGGAAATGTGTTTTGTGTGCACTATTTATGTACCTCTCACTGAATTAACATTTGGTCTACAATGTTTTATGTGTTAATAGTATGTTTCATCACTGTCAGTGGGTCCAATAAGGGATGTGTATGCCCTGGTAATAGATGTAATTTTTTTTTTCTTTGCCTTTCGATTGGTACATAATTTTATGATAATTTAACAAATGGTCCTGCAGCGTTACAGCGGTTGTGCTTGAAACTTGGACATGGTGGCTAGCTGTTGTGGACCACCTGCTTTGTGCCCATAGCAAGAACATTTTGACATGAGACTGCATTGAAAGAGCAGGATCCACAGACAGACATTCTCAACTGGTTGATAAATGAACCCTGACAGAGGAATAAGAAAAGGCATAGGATAGTAACTCAAATAAATAATGTAAGACCAGCAAACAACTAGCCCTGAACGAGTGCTGGTTATGTTGTTGGCACTAACTAGAACATCTTTTCCATTTGCTAATATATGGTTTTCTAGTAGCAGGCTTTCTTGCCTCCATTCGTACCTGCTGCATGTCCTCAGTAAACAGGTGCTAAAAGGAGTTATGACTGCATCATCCAGGCAGTCATTTGGAGGTAACAGATGCTGGGGTGTATCAATCACTCTTGTTCTTGTGTGAGTAGGTCCAGTCTGTGAGGAAGCTTGTGGTAATTGCCATTGGCCATTTCCAGAGGAAGGGAGACCCATGTTTGCCTGGACCAGAAGGGAGTCAACACCATGATCTTGGGGGATTCCTTCAGAATGTTTTCAGTTACCTTACAGTACTTTTAAAATGACATGAATAAACAAGTGATCCATTTAAAAGTAAGTTACAGTCTCGAGATAGCTCATTACAAGTCAACACTACTATGTTTCCATGAGATAAAAATAATAAAGCATTGACAACATTTACAAAATGCAACCTTTTTTCCACAAGGGAAATTATTTTCCCAGCAAAGGGAAGCACCAGCCCATCATTGATCCCCAAATGCTTCAGAAGAGTTTACTCTTCAGCAGAAGAAATACTTTTATGTGTCAGATTTTCGTGGAATGTCCAGATTTTTGACAACACTTTTTGGTGTGTTCGTCAGAAAATGTGTGTTTTTCTGGCAAATCAGTGGCATAATCTAAGGAAGGAAGTCACTAAATAATGACTTATATTTGCTTGTCATACTTCAGATCCTTCATACAATGTATGTTACAACAAACACAGTTACTCTATCAACTAAGTTCACAAGAGCAATAATTATAATATGTCCCTTTTTCTAAGTCTTTGTTCCCACCTTTGGATGGCATTTGTCTATATTTCTTACTGTCAGAGGTTGAGAGGTATAAACATTCCTTAATTTTTCCTTTTTTTCATGTTTTTAGACAGCGCTCAGGTGATGCAGATCACACTGTAAGAAGCTCATCGCTTAGAAAGTATCGATTGGCTTATTACAGTGCAGTGCTTTTTTATTCTTTATTTTTTTTTTGGCTGTTGCTGTGACACCAGTAATTGTTAACTCATTAACTAGAAGGGTATAATGTAATATAATTGAAAATTCAAATAATCTCTTAGAATATATAAACCTTATTCATTTACTGTAGATTCGGCTCATTGATAACTGCCAAATTGGATTACTGGACGGGTAGACTTAGCAGATGTATCAGCACATCATAATAATAGCATTATTTCATTTTATTTACATTTGTTGACCGTGAGTGTCTGACTGGATGTAGGCCCATTTTCAGCAGAGGCCCGCGGAGAAAATATCCACAGTTAAAATATACAGAGAATAGTTACATTGGATTTACATAGCAATGAACAATCTTTTTTTTTTTTTTTTTTTTTTTTTTCAAAACAGGTTTATTGTTTTAACATATAAGAGAAATATCATAACAATTTTATACAAGTAATTAAAAATAGGTATTATTATAATATTCAACAAAACAACTAAAGTATTTACAAAGACATCCACTACAATTAGATCAATTAATTAAACTAAAATACCGTGCTATTGAAATTAGAATTTTTTTAACAAATTTTGTAAATTATCCCATACAATATAATATGATGTTTTTCTAGTTGTTCTCATTCTAATTGTGCTTATTTTCATATGGCACATTATATTCATAACATTTTTAAATTCATTGAACGAAGGAGGTGTATCTGAAATCCAATTTCTAGTTATTATTTTCCTGGCCACTGCTAGGATAGACCATAACAAGGGAAGCTTAATCTTTTAACACATTGAGGTACAGGTGTGTTGAATAATATAAGAGACTTAGAAATAATGAAATTATCTGTAAAAGAGCCTGCAAAAATTCATTAATTGACTTCCAGTATTCTTTCAACTTCATACAGTCATAAAACATATGAGCCTAGTCAGCATTAATTTCTACATTACATCTCTTACATAGATTATCTTTATTATTTATTTTATTCATCATCAAAGGTGTATAAAAGATCTATGTAAAAATTTCCATGTATAAAGTCTCCAGACAATGGAAGATGTAGTTCTATAAGCAGATTCCAATATATATTGTTTATCTTGTTGAGTTGGTGGGTCCCCATTAATAGAGGTGAAATAATTCCAGTATGAATCTACACTGTAAAAAGTTTCTTGTCTGATAATTTTATGTATATATGAAAGTTTACCTTTATCAGAAACTTTATGCTGTAAATTTAATATCAAGTAATCAATCAGTCTTGGAATAGATTCTTTAACTGTTATAGACATTAGATCTATTCTATCAATGAGATGTTGTCTAAAGATCTGAACCTCTAACCAGCAAGTTTCTCTTAGATCAAATTCTTGTTTTAAGAAATCTAGATTTTTAACTTTATTATCAGATATCAGCTGATACCAGTACTTTAGATCATTATCTATAGCTAAATGAGCTCCTTCAGAAGTAGATGACATAAGCATACCCTGAGTATACATTATAGGAATACAATAAAATTCCATTCCCTATACTTAGGGTGCATGAATATAAAGTTACGATAACTAATAATAATATTTAATGGGTAACAAACCATATGTTTAGGTGTAATAGGTGAAGTACAAAATTCCTTTAGCAACCACAACATGGAGTTATTTACAATCATATTTTTATATGTTAAGGAGATTTTCATGAAGTGCATACTAATTAGCTCCCAATAATCTTTCCATTTTGATATATGACTGATCTATTAATAAAGTAGTAACTTTTATAATAGAAGAGATAGTATATAAATTAAAGTCTGGAAAAGAAATACCCCCTTGAGACCAGCTATTAGTATGTTTCTTTAATGCAATCCTAGGTCTATTAGGTGCCCATAAGAAATTTAACATTAGTGTATTCAGTTTCTTGATAATTATTTTGTAGGTGAAAGTATTATTGATTGTATTAAGTATAAAATCTTGGGGAATATTATCATTTTAATAATTGTAAGTCTCTCCTCCATAGTAAAAACATATTATTCCAGGTATTAAAAGATTTTGTATATTAAGAAAACAGGTATTATAGTTATTATATATAATAGATTTAATATCTTTAGATAGTATTATACCTAAATAAGTTATCTGACCTGAATTGGGTACATATTTAGTAAAATCACTAATGAGAATATTTTTTCGTGTATATATAGGTAGTATTTTAGTTTTTCTTCATTGAATATTAAACCAGAAATACTTTTAAAATTCATCATTTTATCAAATAAAGACTGCATAGAAGAATTAGATCCTGCTGATGTAATTAGAACATCATCTGCAAAAGTTGAATTTTTGATGTTGTATTTTCGTCTATTTCAAAACCCTCTATGTCAGTACTGTTTCTAATCAAATTAGCCCAAGGCTCCATTACTAAAGTGAATAATAGTGGAGAAAGTGGACATCCTTGCTTTGTACCTTTAAGAATGGGTATTTTTGTGAAACATATGTTCCTACCTTAATATAAGCCAGCGTTCCTTTGTATAAATGCTCAATTAAATTTACAAATGCATCAGAGAAGTTTGTGCATTTCAGTAAGGTAAACAGATAGTCCCAACTTACTGAATCAAATGCTGAACCTATATCAAGACTAATAAGTGTTAAATCTTTCTTTTTCCTATTTGCAAAATCAATTAATGTTAAAGTTCTTCTTATATTATCAAAAGTATTTCTATTTACAATGAAGCCCGTCTGATCTATATCTATAATGCCGGGATGATTGTCTTCAATCTATCAGCAAAAATACTCATAAACATTTTATAATCAACATTAAGTAATGAGATGGGTCGATATGAAGAACATCTAGTTGGATCTTTATTAGGTTTTAAAATTGGTGAAATAAATGTATATTGCCAAGATGGGGGTTATTAACTCAGTTTGGGCCAAAATAAAACCTTATGTATTAATGAATATGTAGTTTTAGAAAGGATTTTATATATCTCTGGTATAATACCATCATTACCCAGTGCTTTGTTTGATTTAAGCTTATTTATTTGTGTAATAACTTCTGTATATGAAATACTCTTGTCCAATATTTTAATCTGTTGTTTATTGCTTTTTATTCATGTTTGTGGTTATAAACTCCTTTATTTTATCTTTAGGTTCCATGTTAATGTTGTTATGGTTAATCTTGTGAAAGTGATTTCTAAATTCATCCAGTATTTCTGGTATACTAGAAACATTCTTCTTTTCCTTAGAGAAAAGATTTCTTTGATATGGTTTTGTTTATTCAATCTTTTGTTTTATTTTTAAGTCTATGTAAGTATTTGGGGCTTATTGAATAAGACAAAACTTGTATTTCTCTAAAGTTATTTTAACTTTATGAGCTAAAATTTCTTTGTATTTCTCATTTAGTTTGTTTATTTCTTCAATAACTTTCTTGTCCATAATATTTTCTTTATTATTATGTTTATAAGAGTCTAATTTACTTTGAATATCTAACAATTCCTTATCCCAAGATTTCCTTTTATTATTATACCATCTGATACTTTGTCCATATAGATATGATTTTAAGGCATCCCAAACATAGACAATGGAGACTTCAGGAGTATTATTTATGTCTAGAAAATGTTGTACTTCTGAAAGTATATATTCTTTATAGTCTTTAGTTGAGTTAAGTATGCTGGTATCCTTTGATCTGAACATTATGAGTATTTTTATCATGAATTCAAAAACAATTGAGTTATGATCAGATATAGGACATGAAATGATTTTGGAATTAATTAAATCTGTTACCATCTGGTTAGAAATAAAGACCCTATCTATTTTTGAATAAGTTTTGTATCTGTTAGAAAAAAGGTGTATGGTAATGATTTTGAATCTATCTGATTATTAATATCATTCAAATGATAAGAATTAGCAAAATCATTTAAATGTTTTGCATTAGATGTAATTCTTCTTTTCCTTATAGTGGTAGTATCACTTTCATGTAGTATACAATTAAAATCACCAGCTAAAATAATATCCCTATAGAGAATGATATGATCTTATCAATATGATGTTTCACTGTATTAATACCAATTCCAGGTATCCAATATACATTAATTAAAGTGTAAGTCTTCCCATTAATTTGTATTGTAACCATACAAAACATTCCTTTGTCATCCTGAAAAGACTTAATGGTTTTAGGAATGGGCATACTTTTATTCCATAAAATAGCCACTCCTCTTTTTTTCTGAGTGTGCTCTGAACTAACCAATACTGTATACTTATTAGTGGCTAGTTTATCAATATCTTTTTTTCAAGAGATGGGTTTCTTGCAGGAAGACTAGATTGGCCTTGTGTAAATTAATGTATCTTATTAGGCATGCCCTTTTACATGGATTATTCAATCCATTAATGTTTAAAGAAATTCCTTTTAAAGATGTCATTTGGCATTTTTAAAACTCAAGAATCTTATTATCGAAATAACAAATAACAAGATAAATAATGTTACATCTCCTCTTTTAGGTGTACCTTTAAATATAGCTATATTTATTAAATCTCTTATGGGATTTTGTATAGGATTCAATTTTGTTTGTAGTGACAATGAGTATACAAAATATATTGTGGATGTCAAAACTATATACATATAACAATGAACAAGTGAAAATAATGTAAGGATTAAACCTTGCATCCAGCCTGAGTTGAAAACTCCAACTTAGAGTAGTATTTACTACTCAAGTTAACCCCTACCCTAAGCAGCAGTACCTCAGCTACCACCTTATCAATTTAATACTAGTTATATTTAACTGAGGTTAACAGTTTTCAATTCAATTATCTATCAAGACAAAACTACACATTTGGTAAAACAGCATCATATAAACTAAAATAAACTTTTTTTTTTTTTTAAAACTGTTCATACTACTATATAGATCTATGTAATATATAACACTTGTATTCAAATAGCATTCAAATAATCTTGATGTTAGAAATCAAGAGGAGAGAAAATTAGGTTCTAACATTCATTTAAATCAAAAACTTTGGCTAACATGATTCAGACATTACATATATTAAGATGCATCTATTTTCTGTCATGTGAATACTATTAACAGCTTCCAAAAAAAAAAAAAAAATCTTGAATTGTTTGTATATGAGCATTTACTTAAACTCATTATTGTCAATAGAGTAAAATATTGTATTCATAAAAATTATTATAAATCATATTGCATAATTATGCAAATTATCAGAAACACTTGCATTATTAAAAAAAAAAAGCCATCACACACATACACACAGACACACACACACACACACACACACACACACACACACACACACACACACACACACACACACACACACACACACACACACACACATATATATATATATATATATATATATATGATCTCACTGAGTTATGTCCTTGTTGAGCACTATCCTACTTGCTGTCCCTAGAATAAATCTGTCTGCTTTATAGAAAATAATGCACAGCAAACACATTTTAGTAACCAGATTTTACAATCATGCTAACCTACTGCTTTAAAATATATCACATGACATTTCTTCCAGAATAGAATTATAAAATTGTTTATGCTTGTCAATCAGATGAATTAAATGAATTATAATAAAGTATATGTTTGGAACAGAAGTTTTAACACAGATTATTATGCTGCTGTTAAGTAGATTTTCAAAAACATTTAAATAAATGTTTCATTTTCTATGCCTTCTAAAATAAGACATTTACTTACTACAAGAAACTACATCATTTAAACTCATTATAACTGACATTTTATGAATAGAGTATTTTTCCTGAATCTGTGGTGTGTCAGTATGATAACTAGGTCAGAGGTTATACTAACTGCTTTCAGTTTCTCTGTGAGAATTCTGTGAGTTGAAGCTTTTGAAGTAGTTCATGGACACTGTGCATGAGACAGCCCACATCCCAGATTGTCTCCCTTAACATTTTGGCGGGAAACTTATTAAAACTTGTGGCAAACATTCATTTTGTCAATAGAGTAAAATATTGTATTCATAGAAATTATTATAAATCATATTGGATGGTTATGCAGATTCTCAGAAACACTTGCATTATTATATATAAAAAAAAAGCCATCACACTCACACACACACATACACATACATACACACACACACACACACACACACACACACACACACACACACACACACACACACACACATATATATATATATATATATGATCTCACTGAGTTGTGTCTTTATTGAGCACTATCCTACTTGCTGTCCCTAGAATAAATCTGTCTGCTTTTTACAAAATAATGCACAGCAAACACATTTTAGTAACCAGATTTTACAATCATGCTAACCTACTGCTTTAAAATATATCACATGACATTTCTTCCAGAATAGAGTTATAAGAATATTTATGCTTGTCAATCAGATGAATTAAATGAGTTATAGTAAACTATATGTTTGGAACACAAATTTTTAACACAGATTATTATGCTGCTGTTAAGTAGATTTTCAAAAACATTTAAATAAATGTTTCATTTTCTATGCCTTCTAAAATAAGACATTTACTTACTACAAGAAACTACATCATTTAGACTCATTATAACTGGCATATTTTATGAATAGAGTATTTTTCCTGAATCTGTGGTGTGTCAGTGTGATAACTATGTCAAAGGTTATACTAACTGCTTTCAATTTCTCTGTGAGAATTCTGTGAGTTGAAGCTTTTGAAGTAGTTCATTGACACTGTGCATGAGACAGCCCACATCTCAGATTGTCTCTCTTAACATTTTGGCAGGAAACTTATTAAAAACTAGTGACAAACATTCATTTAGTAGTGTAAATGCATGTAAACATGACAAAACCTTCACAATGTATTCCACAGACCATTACAGCCTCTTACTTCTTTTCAGAAAGAGAAACAAATTGAATCACAGCTTGCCATTAAATCTTCAGATATTTTGACTGGTTATGAAACAAAACATTATAACTGACATATTTTATGAATAGAGTATTTTCCTGAATCTGTGGTGTGTCAGTGTGATAACTATGTCAAAGGTTATACTAACTGCTTTCAGTTTCTCTGTGAGAATTCTGTGAGCTGAAGCTTCTGAAGTAACTCATGAACACTGTGCATGAGACAGCCCACATCTCAGATTGTCTCTCTTAACATTTTGGCGGAAACTTATTAAAAACTAGTGACAAACATTCATTTAGCAGTGTAAATGCATCTAAACATGACAAAACCTTCACAATGTATTCCACAGATCATTACAGCCTCTATGTAAGTGAAATTAAGCCCAAAATTACCAACAAGCAATAAAACTCAACATTCTTCTCCCAACTCAATTTTCATACAAATCCTATTATTCACTGTGCCCACACAATCAAAAGCATTTCTATATATTAATAAAGAAAAGAAAAAGAGAGTAGAAAATAAAAGGGAGTGAGGCAGAAATAAAAAATGTAAGAGAAAGCTGTAAGAAGTATATACAATGGAATGTTACTTACTGTTTATATTAATAGAGTTAAAAATAAAACATATTATTTACTCTTATTTAGTTCTGATTATTATTAGTTAAAGCATAACAGATTATTTACAAACAGGCATAAGCAGTATAATCAAGAAAGTATAATTAGAAATAGCATTTGAAGAACTTATAAAAACTTTTACAAGGAATAAATATGTTATTATTCTATTAATGATATTTTCATTACTGTTCTCTCCTGCCCCCCACCCTTTACCCACTACATAATCTAAATAGAATGTCATTGTTTAAACAAAGAAAATAATAAAAGGAGAAGGAAAAAAGGTAAAGATAAAACATGTAGCAAATTACTAACCTTACTTCTTTTCAGAAAGAGAAACAAATTGAATCACAGCTTGCCATTAAATCTTCAGGTATTTTGACTGGTTATGAAACAAAACATTTCTTTGCACATAGAGAATAACTTTGGTTAAATCTTTTCCAAAATATTTGTGGCTTTCTGGAAATGCAGGAACTATATTCAAAAAGATTAATAATGAACTAAAATGATGAGAGAGAAAAAACATATAACAAATCATTTGTTTTAGTCTCTTCTTCTTCTCTGAAGTCTTCCACGAAGCTTCAGTTGCCAATCTCTTTAATGAAGAACTGGCCCATTCCATTTCTTCTATTTTATCCAAAATCCTTTTTTCTTTGACAAACAGTAAAGCAGAGTCTAAATCATCGAAAACCTTAGGACCATCAGGAAGGAAGATTTTAAGCTTGGCAGGAAACAGAAGGTATGTTTTAAACTGTGCTTTTAAGCTCCCTTATTAGTGGCAGAAAAACTTTTCTTTTAGCTATTACCATGGAAGAATAGTCATTGTCAAAACGCACAGTTGTCTCATTAATCTTAACAGGAGCTTTAGCCCAAGCAGATTTAAGAACCATCTCTTTATCAAAAGATGATAGAAATCTAACTATAACTGATCTAGGATATTTTTGTTAGAGTTAGTATTAGCTATAGATCTATCTGCTCTTCGATACCAAAAGAGAATGCTTCTGGTAAGTCTAAAGTTTTAGGGAGCCAAGTTGTTAAAAAAGAAGTAATATTGTTACCTTCAATATTTTCTGGCAGTCCAAAAATCCTAATGTTATTGCGCCTAGATCTATTTTCCAGGTCATCCAGCTTTGTTTGTAAATGTGTATTTTGTTTCAGCAGAAACTCAATGTTGATTTCCTCTTCTTGGATTCTATTTTCCATGTCATTCACAGCTTCTTCTATGCCTGTCATCTGGTTCTTCTGTTGTTGCAGGTCTGTATGTAACAGGTCTATTTGTTTTGTAGTTTTTCTATGAAGGTGTCTATTTTAGTATCCATTTTATCCATTTTATCAGTAAGTTGCTGGATTATAATTATCAGAGACTGAAGTTCTTTCTTGATGCTGGAGTCTTGAGAATTTGTCTTACTGGAACTCATTTCAGACTGATAAACTGACAGGAAAATTTCCACAGTGATTTCTGACAGGAATATTGTTAGGATTTCCTTTCTTTTTTAGATATAGTTCAAGAACTATATAAAACAAACGTATTTAGAAAGAAAATTACTTCAAAAATTAATTTTTTAAGTAATTAATTCCTGTCAGTGTAATGAAATTGGTGGAGCTGAAGAAATCTGCTGCTATCCTGTGTTCATCCTTGGCCACGCCCCAGCAATGAACAATCTGATCAACATAGCAATTAACAAGTACAAACATATTTACAGAAGAAGAACAAAGTATATCAGTACACAACTAGAATCTTTATTTGTGAAGTACTTAACAGCCAGTAACAATTGTTACATTAAGTTCCTGCTCTATAATAAGTAGTTAGGCTTATGACCATCCGAGCTTGCAATAATCAAGGTAGTTAGTGGGGTGGAAAGAAAGCTAGTGGGTGGTTGGGGTGGGTGATATTAGAGGTGGAGTTGCAAGGGCATAGCCAGCATATTTTTAGGTGCACTTTTAGTAAAATTTTGAAGTGGGTGCATGATGGTACGGAGGTAATTGTGGTTGGCAGGGAGTTCCCTAATTTGGCTATGGCGCAAGGGAATAGTGCTTCTCCAGAAGAGTTATTGGCTTTAGTGAACTGTAAGTGATTTTTCTTGCTGGATCTTAGTGGTCTGGTGGTGGAATAGGGTCGGAGTAGATTATAGAGGGGTGGGACATTTAGTGGATGGTTTACTAGTTTGTGGGCGAGTGTGAGCTGATACCATTGAAGGTGGTGAGGGAGTTCAAGCCAGCCCAGTTCAGCAAGTGAGAGACAATGGTGACTACAGTAGAATGGCCCTCTGGCGAATTAGGTGATTTTGTTGTAGCAAGTCTCTAGCTTGCTTAAATCGTATTGCCTTAGGTTGGTATATATTGGAGACGCATACAGTAGGGTGGAGATAAGGTGAGAATTTACTACTGAAATCTTTGCTGCTTTGGTGAGAAGTTGCTTATTTCTGTATAACGCTCCTATTTTTTTTGTGGACTTTTTTTATGGTCATGGATATGTGAATGTCAAATTGTAGTTTACTGTCTATTTCCACTACAAGCAATTAGGTGTATCCTGTTGGGTGAATAGTGGTGTTGTCTTTTGCTGTGATGTTAAAGTGAGAGTTGTTTTGAGTATGTTTGGTGGGTTGGAAGATGAGTAGTTTAGTTTTGTTTGGGTTGAGTATTAATTGGCCATTGGATAACCAAGTTTCAACAGAGGAAAAGGCTTCCAATGTGACTTCTTGCAGTTTGGGTAGGGACTGAGCTGAGCAGATGATGGTTGAGTCATCTGCGTATTGTATGAGTGTGCCATGTTTTGTGGCAGAGGGTAGATTATTGGTGCAAAGGCAGAAAAGTAGGGGTCCAAGGATGTATCTTTGGGGAACCCCGATAGACACAGGTAGTTGGGGAGATGTGGCATTCCGCCATACAACAGTTTGTTTGCAGTCAGACAGGTAACTGAAACCAGCTGGTGACTGATTGAGAGAAGGATAGGTTATTGCAGACAGAGATGAGTTGCTTGTGTGGGACCATGTCAAATGCTTTAGATAGGTCTAGGAAAGTAGCAGAGGAGAGATAGGCATTGTTTTTATGCTAAAGGATAGTGTTAGTAAAGGCAAATAAGGCAGTGGTGGTGCTATGGTTTGGTCGGAAAGCATGCTGAGTATTGGATAATGGAGGTAGTTAGTAAGGAGGTACTTTGAGACCTGAGAGTGAATGTATCTCTCTATTATTTTGAAGAGTGGAGAGAGAATAGCTATGGGTCGGTAATTGGTTAATTCTGTGAAGGGGCCACCTTTATGGTGGGGAATTATATGTGATACTTTCCATAGTGTGTGAACGTAACTTTATGACAGAGATTGGTTAATCAAGATGTGTACTAGGTAACCAAAGCATCAGCTGTGATTTGTAGGTATTCACTTGGGAGGTTGTCTGCTGCTAATTTGGTGGGATTAAGTTTAGTAAAGAGTTTTTTTATGTTGGAGGTAGGAATAGAGGAAAAAGAGAAGACATTGGGGAGATTACTAGTTGAAGGTGTGGATTGGAGGGGAGGGGGGTTCTGTTGTATAGCTAGTGATAGTATGGTTTGTGTGAAGTGTGTGTTGAATGAGGTAGCAATATTTTCGGAGGAGTGAGGGATGTTAGTAGGAGGGGTACTGACTTTACCTGGGTGGAGGATAGAGGTTATGGAAGACCAGAATGGTTTGGGGTTGTGTTGGGAGGAGTCTAGGTCAGACTGGTAGTATTTGAATTTGTCCTGATTTATTAGCTTTTTGACTCTATAGTGTATTTCTAGCACTTTCTGTCTAGTTGAGGGTGTTTTGGTTTTGAGGCCGTGCTCCTTGGCTTTATCCCTGTATTTCATATTGACTAAGTGATTTTCTGTAGCCATGGAGAGGGTTGTGCTTTGGTTCTGGAAAGTATTATGTGGGCATGGTAATTACGGAGCCTCAGGAAGGTAGTATTAAAAAATTCCACTGCATCATCAAGACTGAGGTACTTCAGAGGATGCCAGTTACATTCTTTGAGGGATGAGATGCATGTGAGTGGGTTAAAGTTTACTTTTTGGCGTAAATTACGGTAGATGACAGGTTTAGATTGGTATAGGTGTTTTATGAGTAGGAATGTTGTGGAGTGATCACTGAGGCTATCTGATAACCTGCCTGTTATATATGACTGGGGGCCCTTACTGACTAGTACCCACTCCAGGTTAGTGTGTTTGTTGGAGTTTTTATTTATCCTGGTTGGTGACTGGACTAGTTGGGTGATGCCATGAAGGTTGAAGTGATGGGTTGGCTGGTTGCCAGAACAGGATTGCCAGTCAATATTGAAATCACCTAAAATTATAATTTCTTGGGGGAGATGGTGGGTAGGCCAGCTGAGGAGTTTTTCTAGTGGAGTGATGTTTTGGCCAAGTGGGAAGTAGCATCCAATTATGTTGATGGTTTTGTTTTCATTTATTTTGAGGTTGGTATACATTATTTCTTCATTGCCTATTTGTGGAGCTGATGAATTTAAGATCTGGATGTTTAGATGCTGTTTAAATATTATAGCTACAGCGCCTCCTTTCTTGTTTTGCCGGTCTGCTGTCAGTATGCCATAACCGGTAGGGAGGATTTGCTCACTGTTAATGTGAGGTTTTAGCCAGGTTTATGTCAGGATGACTGTGTCTTGGGAGTACAAGTATATGGTGGCATGGAGTTCATGGACCTTGTCGGATATACTTCTAATATTTACGCTTAGTAGAAGGAAGTCACTTGGCTTTCTATTGGCTGTGATTTGGGAGAAATTGTGGTTTCTAGTCTGAATATGAGCAGTGTTGTTGCAGATGGCAGGGCCAGTGTTGGGGTGGATGTCTACACTTAGGGCTAGTTTTAATATGCATGAGGTTATTAGTTTTCTCAGTTTTTGAATGTGTTTCTTTATTAGGGAAATTTTATGATATGTGCTTTGTGGGTAATAGGTATGGTGGGAGGGTTACTATGTTGAGTTGTAGGGATGCTTTTTGTTTGAGTAATTTAGTTGATAGAATATGTGTGGTTCTTGAATTGGTGGGAAGGGAGCTGAGTGAGGGTGAGACAGGAGTGGTGGTGTGAGTAGTAGTACAGTGGTAGTGGTTGAGTGGGGGAATGATGGAGTTTTGGTAGTATGTAAGATGAGTGTGTGTGTGTGTGTGTGTGTGTGTGTGTGTGTGTGTGTGTGTGTGTGTGTGTGTGTGTGTGTGTGTGTGTGTGTGCGTATGCGCGGGCTGGGGGGGCTGCTTACAAGCCAAAGCAGAGTGCTGTCCAGGGGATAATGAATATTCGCTCATACCGGTAGACACATACTCAAAGTTAACATTAGCTGTTTGTGTTTGCAGACAGTTCAGACCTGGACTGCTCTTTTCTTATAACAAAGTATCCACCGGTTGGATAAAAGATAAAGGTGGTACCACAGCTGAATACTTAGTGGTGTTAGATTGGAGAGACTCTGCTTCACATCGAGGGGCATCCTGTCACAGAGCATGGAGATACTGTGAGACACATCTATCTCACCAACATGTCTTATTCATGTCACCCTTTGGGGGCATTCCAACTGTTGCATAAGTCTGATCAGGTACATGTGAAAGGGGGCATTATACTCAATGATCGGTCTAATAAGGTAAACAAATGGTGCGATTATGACTTCATTTGACATGGATGCCATGCCCTAACCTCTAAGTTGGGCGACATAGGATGATTGTCCTACTGTTGTGGACACAGGTTGATCAAAGGCCATGTTATTATCTATATGTGTTCCCAGATCCTTGGATACTGTGTCATCTGTTAGGGATTTCTTAGTGAAGGAGTACTTAGCCTGGGTAGCAGTTTAGCCAAAAAGCACTATATTGCACTGCTTGCCAATGAGTTATAGTACATGGCTTTGGAACGAGTTAGTTGTGGTAAACCTGCTTGTAAGATGTTTGTGTCATGGGAGAATCTGTTATATGTCCCAATTATCCAGTCATCTGCAAACTTGCTTAGACTTTACGTCTCAGAAGTATACAACAAATAGGAGTGATCTCAACATGGAGCCCTGAGGTACCTAGCTTGTTAATGGTCATTTAGTGGACATGGTATCAACAATCATGATTTCCTGAGTCCTGTCTGTGAGAAAGCTTGCAATCCAGTGAGATATGTAGCAGTTTATGGCCAAGTCATCAATTTTGTCAGCTTTACCTGAGTGGGATATTGTATCAAATGTCTTAGCCAGGTACGGGTTGGTGTTACTGTGTGTACTGTTTCCCCCACATGCATTGCCTAAGTGCATTTCAGAAAAAAAGTACAAGTTAAGTAGATATAGCCTTCTCTTAACTAAGGCAAATGCAATTTGTGTCCAGTGTCTTTGAACAGAACATTTCCCTGTGAATTCAGTCTATTGCTTTGAATATTAGACTACTCAGACACATAGGCTTGTAATTTCTGTGCTCATTCCATTGTTCACCTCATAACACTGCCTGCTGGTGAGACACTTGAATATGTTTGCGATGTGACACATGTTGGCAGTGTGCATACAGCCGATTGTGGCCCTATTGTTTAGCCGGGCGAGTGGTACATCAAGGTCTGTACAATTGCACATACCTGTGACTACCACATGTTTGATTTCACCTGGGTGAACATCATTTTCAGACCTGGCATTTTTCCACATGTTGCCAGTCATGACAAAGTATGCAGGTTCCTTATGTTGCATCCTGAGACACAACAACACTGACAATGGAACCACAGATCTCAACACCTCTGAAATTGTTTTAGCTGTTACTGGCATTTACCTTATATCATGCATATCACTATTTAAGAAAATTCCAATTGCATTTAGTCTAAAGCCTAGCAGCATAAGTAGTTAACTGCAGATGCACCTGGATGCATCACTTGGACATAAATTGGCTATAATAAGATGATTAGAGTTACTATATCTTAAAGTAGCCTTAGACTGACAGGATGCTTTGTTACTCAATCTGTAATAGGCATAGAACTAAATACCAGAGTCAAAATCTAAGAAACATGAATCAATTCAGAAGCTTACACACAGAATGAATTCATTTTTAGCTCTTGTAATATGTGTTGTTTTGATTTATTCTATTTTAATATTGCATATATATTTATCTCTAATTTGGTGAGATAATTATGTTTATTTGCATAAATAGTGTCTTCCATCTTATTTCTTACTGACCCTGTCATAGAGGTAGGAATTCTTAGCTTGACAGTCTGCCACTGTGAACCGCATAATGGAATTCAGAAATTGTCCATTCTTCACCAGAAGTAATGTATGTTTAAGAATAAGAATGTCGCCATGGCTTTGTTGACCACTGAACATAAACACAGTGGTCTGTTATGTTCTAGGTTGCCCATTGTGCCAGCTTTGTACATAAGCACCACAATTACTTGCATCTATCCCATATATTGACAAATTCCTGAAAATTACTGCTATATAGTTCTTTCAGATGTTAATCCAAAAACTTCGAAGTCAGTTTTAGGATCTGTGCTGAAAATTCCCTCTAGTCCCTTTATGTTATCCTCCTTCAAATTCTAGTTCCCTTCCCATCTCCTGTTACTACATTTTTCATCTGACCATCCTGATCCTGTTATCTTCCTGAATTTGGACTAGGCTGTATGATTCTATAATGAACACAGATGTGAACTTGTCCTTTAGAATTTCATTTCTTCCTTGGTCTCCTTTTGGAACTTATCAGTTTCACACTCTACCTTCTATTCTTTTCATATGTACCTAGAGGAAGCCTCTTGCTTATTAACATTTATTTTTAATAGGTTCATATGTTCAGAGGTAGGTACTAGGCTATCTGCCCAAAGGCATTTATACGCCTAGCTGGAATGTGTTGGCTTTTGCCACCCCCTTAGATTTGTTCCCTGTGCCTCTGTCCAGCAGAGCCATTGAAGTGATGCCTGGGGTAAACTTTCTGTTTCCCATCCACTCTGTCCAGCTTCCTCTTGAAGCGAGTTAGCGAGGAGCTCTGCCTAATGTAGATTGGAATCTCATTCCAGAGCATGGGAAGTCTCTGGAACAGGAATCTATCCCTCCAGCACGTCCTATTTATTGTTGCGGTGAGGTTTAGATCCCTGGAGCATGTGGCTTGAGGGGATATGGTTTTCTTTAGGTGGAGCATGTCCATCATTTCTGGGTTGGGCATGGCCTAGTATGTCAGGCAGAGATCACCTAGCGGTATGCAACTGAGTACAGTTGGAGTTTCTTCAGCTGAGCTGCAAAGGGCATCTGCTTGAGGCCAGTGATCCTCTTGGTGAGGTACTTCTGTGGTCTTTCCAGTTGTTGCAGGTGTCTTGTAAGGTACATACCAAATGGGGCATTGTACTCTATAATGGGCCTGATGAGTGATGCATAGAGGGGCCCAATGACCTCTTTCAATCTGGATGCAAACCCTTTTGTGATTAGGTGGGCCACATAGAAAGATTTTCTAACCACTTTGGTAATGTGATTATCAAAGGAGAGGTTACTATCTACTTGGATCCCCAGATCAGTTATTACATCTTCTGCATTTAGGGGGCTACCACCTATGCGGTAGTTTGTGGGTACTTTGTTTTTTCCAAAGGGGATGACTATGCACTTTTTGGCATTTAGCTTGCGACCATAGTTTTGACGCCAGGTGTCTGTCTCAGTGAGACCATTTTGGAGGATGTCTGTGTCAGTTGGAGAGTCAATTATAGCCCCTAGTTTGCAGTAGTCTGCAAACTTGGTCAGCCGCAGTCCTCCTGTGCTTGTCTGTACCTCTGAGAAGTATATGCCGAACAGAAGGGGTCCTAGGACTGAGCCCTGGGGAACGCCACTTGTAACCGGCTTAGGGTTAGACCTAGCTCCCGCAACTCTTACCATGTGGGTTCTGTCCATGATCCCGTTAGCAGCCAATCTCGTGACGTAGGGGTTTATGTTCAGGTTGGTGAACTTGTCTATAATACCATGAGTAGGGAATGGTGTCTAAAGCCTTTGCGAGGTCTAGGTAGGCTGTGTGGACCACCTTTCCCATGTCTAAAGCCTTGAGCATGGATCTCTTTATAAGTACAGATATGGGGAAGGCGATGCTGTCTGCAGAGGAAGGTAGATCACCAGGTGTATTGCGGCAGGGTTTGAGTTAGAGGATGAGTCACAGTCTGCAGACACAGGCATCTTCTTGACTTGCTGTGAAATACTATTCAAAAAAACATTCATCAGCTCAGAAAGCATTTACTACACATTACCATTTATCCCTAAGCTGCATATGCAACATTCTCAAGAGGTGATACCTCTCTTCTTCAACCCCTGCTGTTACTGGCATTTACCTTTTATCATGCATATCATTATTTAAAGAATTTCAAATGGCATTTAGTCTAAAGCTTCAGTGATGGACACATGCTAGGCCACTGTCTGCAGACACATAGGCATCTTCTTGACTTTGCTGTCATTTTCCTGCTGTGAAATACTTTACAAAGCCCATTAAGCAGCTTATCAAGCATTTTCTACATATTACCATTTAACTAAGCTGCAAATGTAAGAATTTCCAGAGGTGTTATCTCTCCTTTAACCCCTACTGTGTTGAGTGCTTTGAAGTGAACAATAGCAAAATAATCCTCCATTCTTTACAGTTTTCTGTCTCCAGTCGAGTATTTCCACAGGAAAGACTTCTCTCACTCTCCTAACTGCCATCCTGGTATTCAACCCTTTGTGAGTCAGCTTGGCTTCATAATTGTCTATCTCTGCTATTCGGTCCTATTCAGAGTAATCTTGGCTCTATTGCTGTCTGTCTACAGGTGAGTATTTACACATGAAAGACCTCTCTCACCTTCCTAAATGGCTTTGTGGTGCCCAGTCCTTTATGATTCACGTGGGGTTGATAGTTGTGTGTTTTGGCTTTAAAAAGGGGTAAATGTGTCAAAAAATTTAAGGACAGGTTTAAACTTCAATGCATCTAAATGCTTTTTTTTTCTATCAGAACACCACCCCCTCCCATAAAGAGCGAGAGACAGATACACATATTTAGATATACCTTACTTGTAGACAAGTACCATATGTAATACGTTACAAGATATGCTTGTCAAGAAATATGTATGATATTTTTTCTAACTGCCTCTGTTTGGGTTTGCTTATTTATGAGCATGTATGTACGTATCCAATAATTGTGTGTATATCAGTATTTATGCGTTATCAAGGTGCTTACTGTAATAAATGTGTATGTGTGTGTATGTCAGTGTGTGTATGTCCAATTTTAGTAGAAAGGGCTATATAGCGCAATAGTATTAGTGAAGAATATGTGAGGTGAAAAAGTAGCAAGATGTATACGGTTGATAGGTTCATAGGTTCAAGGGTGTGTGGTTGGATCTAACCAGGCTGGAGTTGACTATTGCTGTACAGCAAGGGCCACCCCTGTTGATAATGACCCGGTGAAGATATTACTATCTCTAGTGGGGGTAGGAAAGAGTTTCTCCAGGCCATTGTAATTTAGGAATTCACGGAAATGTTGGGCAAGTCTATTGGTACATGAGGGGAAGTTGCCGCTCCCGAGTGTGACAGTGTTTGGTTGTACCCCAATATTCTCCATGGGTGCTTAGGATTTTCCCTGTAAGCTTGCTGCAATGATAGATATGGTACATATTAATTGGTGTGCTGTGGTTGCCCCCCACTTAGGAGTGTGTTGCGGCCTTGCCCTCTGTAAAATGTTTCAAATAGTGTTTTTGGTTAGTTACTTTTGCAATTGTCACTTTGGGGCTTAGGATTGTTGGTACATATGCTTTCGTCCACCAGTGGTGGAAGGGGGGTTGTTACAGGAGGGATGACTGCTGCTGCTGGGGAAAAATAATAATCTAGAAAAATGTCAGTTTGACTTAGTAAAAATACAGCCTGCATAATAGTTTCAGATCTATCTCTAAAATTGCTTCCAAGCTCCAACACCACATGCGTATGTCTTTGAGGGTCCAGTACCACATCATGCTGCCCCCAAGATGTCTGTTTTTTACAGGTGCTCACATTCTTTATAACTCCTGTATTGAAATTATGTCAAAACAATCTTTCCTATTCTAGCAGTAAAACATGTGTATGTCCTAAATTACACGGCCCCCACACAGTATGTGTATACACATCATCGGAAACACATACCTGCATGTGTTAATGTGCGTGCTGATGTGACATATGTCAGTTTAAATTGACAACATGTTACCTTCTAGAACTATGCAGTAGGCAGGCATGATAAGGGATCAGTTGTAAGATGGTGACTGCATACATATGGAATCATATCTCACTGACTTACTTTGTGAGCCTAGATAGTGATTTGGCTGTAGCGGACACATGCTTTTGACACCTGGCCATGACCCATCTACTGTTGATAATAGTTTTATGGACACATAGCCAGATTATTACTACTGAGACGTAGTGTATAACTACAGACTTTGCCTGTTGCTGGTATGTGGGTTTCTGATACTCCCTTTCAACACTGTGTGCCAACAGCTAATGATTTTCATGTGTAGGAAGGCAGCATGCATTAACTGTAAATTAAGAGACTGGATTTTTGCATTGAAAAAGCAGTGTGCCACTATAAGAATGACATTATTTGTCAGGGACATAAATGCAAAATGCTTTGTAACAGTATTCCTTTAAATTCTTTCAGTGTGGGTACTGTGATGGAACCAGATAAATGCACAGTGCAGCAAGGCATGCAGATGGAAGGTCAGTATTGTATACAGTTTGAGTTGAGCTGCTTTCTCTTTTTTACTGCTCAGACTGTAATGGTCAATGTAGTTGGTTGTTAACACCATGATCTGTGTTGGTTTAGGTGTCCCTCAGAGACCCCTCCAGGTGTGGCTATGTGGCCATTCCTATGTGCACTGGTCATCAAGAAGAGCTGTTGAAATAGGAGCCAAAAATCTGTGGCAAAGTAAGTCCAAAATGCAGGTGTCCTGGATCGGGAAAAGAGGCTTGCAGTGGGATGGTCTGCTATGCCTGCTGTGTGAGAAAATCAACAGAGGTGAAAAAACAGATATCCTAATACTGCATCTGGGAGGAAATGACCTGACCACATGGCCCCTTGTGGATCTGAAAGTGGAAATTATGAACATTTTGTGGAGACTACTTACATGGTGCCCTAATCTGCATATCGTATGGTCAGATATCATACAAAGGATGAATTGGAAGGGCGCATGTAGCATTAAGGCCATTGATAAAATTAGAAGACTGCACAATAGCTTCATGTGGGGACAGATGGAGCTGTGTAAAGGATCTGTGATTCACCATACCGCTATAAATGCTAGGTTCCCAGAGTTATACTGGTTTGACCATGTTCACCTTAGTGACAGTGGACTTGATATATTTATATGTCATTTGAGAGAGTCTGTACTATTTGCGAAAATAAAGATGCACAGTTATCCTGGTTTGTAAATAAATGTGCTGACCAATCATGCAAGAAAATGTGTTTGACTGATTAATGTATGTGTTTGTCTGTAGTGACACAAGTAGTTAGTCCATAGGTCAGTACACAGCAATGTGACATAGCCACAGGCTTGATAACATGAGTAATATAAAAAACACTGAATGTACTCTTGGGTCTGTCTCGGTTGTCATGGCTAATGTGGTGGGGGCAAGGAAAGCTCTGGTGCCAGTTGAGGGGTGAAGATCAATATGTACCATGGGTATTGCATTGACCCTACTAATAACTTTGTACTGCATGGCATGTGTTGAACATTTACTGACCAAGTGAGTGTATTGCTCCCACAAGAACAGAAATCAGTTGTATATGACCCAATTTGCCTCTGTTTTTTGTGTACCACGACTGTTGTGGATAGCACACTTACTATTTCTATCAATTTGAATATGTTTCCTGGTAAATGGTGGACTACACATCCCCTACGTTTACAGCCAGTACTCGGTGATCATCGCTTTTGTTAGGGAAATTGAACACTGGAATCAATGCATCCAGCCAACAGAGTTTCTGAATGGGCCTGTCCATTAGTAACTTGCGGCATTCAGTTGACTCCAAAATCTGTCAGGAGCTACCCTGAATGTTGCTAACCAAATGGGTTATAAGGTGGTATATGTTGTTCTGGGACTAACAGTATTAGTTACAATGTTATTAACTCTGCTTGACAGGAAAGCAATGCCGCGAATACCTAGAATGGTTGCATAGGTTAACTATAGGTGAATGTCAGAGTACAGGTAAATGTCCTGATGCATGGTTGAGTGACTGTGTTTCCCTTCTTTTTCTGCACGGTTGAATGACTGCTTCCTTCTTTTTTTTCTTTATTTTTTTTATTGTTTTTTTTTATGTTTGGCATGTACATCAGACTTCTATAACTGGCATATGACATCACTGCATGCATTTCCACCCTTATTGCCAACTCAGCCGTACATAAACTTTTGATGCTTACCATCATCTACTCTGTTCAGAAAAAGCATGGTTTGCATACCCATTTACTGTCTCTGCCAGTCCATCATAGACTTCATGAAGTTACGTTTTTGTCAAATTTAATAAATTGATTATAGCAGCAGTACAAGGATATGACTATGTCACCATCATCTTCTGAGTGGTAATCGTGCTTCAAAGTTAAAGTGATACTGTAACTATTTTTTATATTGTACTGTGCAGTCAGTACATGTATTAGCTAAATGTGAATTCAGTGTAGATGAAGTCTACTTGTCTATGGTAAAACTTGCAGAGTACGTGAAATTTTAGTCACACGTTTCATCAGCTTACACATGTCATGTATCCCTGTTCATGTTTAAAATGTGGTATGCTTCAGCAGTGATTGAAATTGGGAAATGCCATGCATCTCTGCTCTGCTACTGGATTGATGTCATGTTTCACTGGACAATGTGTTGCTTTCTGCACTTCACAGAATTATTTGGCGTGATGTTCGGGATGAATATGCACGGTCCAGTTCCTTTCAGTTTTGAACCCGAATATGCACTGGGAGAAAGAAGACCAAAACACCACAGAGATAGCAGTGGAAGCAGTGATGTAGAAGCACATGAAGAGAACACCGAGAGCATGACTTGGTGCATGTGTGAAAAGTGTGTTTTAATGAATACCCCCCGTGAATGCTACTGCTGTGTATTGTCCCATCGAGCACGTGCTAAAATTGCTCAGCTTAAACTCGCTGTTCAGCCAGTGTGCATCACTGATCACACAGACTTTGAAATGGTGTGCCTAACCCCTGTTGTACTAGAATTGATTCTGCGGTCAATGCACTACGTTACAAGGTGATCACGCAACATACAGTGGACCAATAGGTAAGGGAGAAGTGTCTAATTCAAAAGATGGTTGCTGTTACAGCACATAAATCCTCTCAGATGAAATTTACATGGGTGGTATATGTTACCTTGCACTGTATGAACATTACTTTTTAGAACAACACCAATTATGTCCGGTTTAACTTTCATAGCCAGAAGAAAGCATTGATACCTGCTTTATGGTGTGTAACTGTTTTAGCCAGAGGAAAGCATGTTGACTTCCTTTCCAGCTATTATAGGTAAATGAGTAGTTTGTGGTAACGCATTGGTAGCTTAATGTAGAAAGGTGTAAAATTGATGCTGCAGTCGAACGTTGAGGTATTAGGGTCAGGTTGGAAAACATTATCCGTTATCTTGATTCCTGTGATATTGAAGAGTTGTATGTTGGCCAATGTTTGTTGCAGGTTGCCCACACGAACATGTCATCGTCCTAAGTAGAATTGTGAAAGCGGTTTGTGATACTTGTGATGAATTCATGACGAGGTGTAAGTTGCAAAAATAGATGTTGTGATTTGACAGGTTATACTGCAGGGTGGCATACCGGGCTTATGTGCTATGGATTTTTGAAAATCGAAGACTGGGACGTGGGAATAGAGTTGTAATTCCGGCATGTGTAGTGTCACGTATACAACAAAAATTTCCTGAAGACGACAACGAATATGTCGGTTTCCTGCCTTTTGAAGGGTTTTGGGTATACCCGGAGTAACTGACATACATTGGTGTAATGGAAGTCGAATGACTATTCAGTGTCTATAACAGACACTGGAGCATTATGTTTCTCTGCTATAAGGATGTCTGAAAGTGTAACATCTCATGTGCTTGTCTATGGCAATAAAAGTTAGAATTCTTTGAAAATTGTTTGGACTTACGATTATTTGAAGCAGACTGTGTGAATAACAGATGTACTGGAAAGGTAAATATGGATTAGTCATATTTCTTGGAAATACTTACTTTGGGTGTACAGCATGTATTGCATGCAAGTAATGCATTGTAGGTAATGTGTGGTATGCTTGATGGCAGTGTACGCAACAGAGCCAATTAAGGTCCTGCCATACATCATGTCACTAACCTAGATATGGGTAATAAGCCTTATCAGGCCATGGCTCTGGGTCATGACGATACTGGTAATAGTTGAGACTGTGGACTTGCATAGCTGATGCCTTTCTAAGTACACTGCTGTATTGGGTCACCAAAGTTCACTATTGATGGGAAATGTGTCCGTGTCCATAATGTCGCATTGGAGATGACACATTCACTCTAGACATAATCCAGACCCATTTTACGGTGGAGTTGACTGTGATCTACATCTGTGAGGTAAATTGAACATTTTCAATATGTTTCTGAAGTCAGGCACAAGTCGTGACAACTGTAATATCATAGTTACATCTGTACTGGCATTGTATGATGACTCGATACTGCACTGCTGAGCATTTATCGCCCATTGACAGAAGGGGTTATGGGAGGTCGCGAAGTGTGATTGTCATCGCCTACTGTGATCTTGTCCTTGCTGTAATATGTGAATGCACACACAAGTCAATCATGGCTGACAGATCATGGATGTGAAATATTGTAGACACAATGTGTAGTACAAATGTATTACTTTCTACTTTCTACGGGCTACTGTTCAAGAGCAAGCGATATGAAGTGGTCAGGTACACACACACCCAGACTGACCAACACAAAAGAAGTACTGGTTTGTAACATTTTATGTAGACCTTGTGGCGAGTACATGGCTGGGTGTATTCCACGTACATCTTAACTTTATGTGAAGGTGTAGTCAGGGCCATTAAACTTTTTTTGTATAAATGAGCTCATCTAACAATCACTTTATATTTCTATTTACAGATAGCCATATGTTGCATTGCAGCACTGAAATATATTTTGTTTAAAGTTCTTTGATGCAGCCAATATTTAGTGTATTACAGTACATTTGTGTGGAACTTTTCATTCAATAACTGCATGGATTTATAATTATTTTTTTTTTATTAGGTTAATCAGTATTCTCCACAAGGATTTGACAGAATGCCACAGTGTTTGGCCTATGGCTGCCAGACCAGAAGAGGGCGCATGCCCGAAGGTATGTCATTCCACCGATTTCCGCGGAATGCACAACTGTGCACAGTGTGGGTGCGTCAATGTGGAACTGATGTTGGTGACATTCGAGAATTTGTTAAGGCGGAGATAGTGAGCAACCCCCCAAAGCATTACCTGTGTTTGCGTCACTTTCAAGAAGACATGTTCGAACTAGACTATCGATTTGAATTGATGCCAGATCCCATGAAACCACGTAGACCTCGTCATATATTGAAGGCCAATTCACTACCAATGCTGTTTGACTTTGTTCAAAAGCACATACGGAATACTTCGGTGCAACGTATTGATCGGAATATGCGAAGAAAGGTATGTCTGCTTTTACAGTAACAACTACTTAAAAGATGTCAGGACAGTAGTGTCCAATGACCAGTATTGAGCAATCAAGCTTAAAGACCATTAAACAATACCAGGCTTGTATATAGTCACTCTAATGGGGATGTCACTTGTGAGTTACATACTGAAGTTAATGTGAAATATCACAACATTATCTGTAGTCTAAAGTCAGGTGGAGATACAGAGAAGGTTCTTAAATATTTGATTGTATTTGTACTACATCAGTGGTGTGCACAAATAGTACTGTTGTACTTGTATTTGCGACCTAAATGGTGTGCAGAAATGTTACTGTTGTAGATGCATTTGCAAGTGCATCAATATCACTGGGTCAATTCAAGGTTACAATGTAGTATATGAAGTTGTTCTCCTGTATTTTCCAGCTTGTGGAGGACCTGCTGTCAGAACCACAGCCCGTACAAGAGCATTTGGAGGAGACAGCCAGAAGCAGTAATATGCAGGTAAATCAAATCAGTTGCATCAGGCAAAAGTACACTTGAAAGTAGCCTATGCACTCCATTTTAAAATTTTTGCAGAATGGTGTACAAGTAAGGCATTAGTACTATGCATAATTACATTGGTATTGCACTGACAGTGAGACATTTCATTAGTACATAATTGGAAAATAGATATGTCACTGAGTATGGTACAGTTGACTAACAGTTGTACATCTCGGTGAGTATCAGTTAGACCCCACACGGGTGTGGAAGTATGAGTAGTTAAATCTTAATAAGGTGTGCATTTACAGGATGGATGTTCTCATGACCCACACTTTTAAAGCAGGACAAATCAAAAGTTAAGGTGATAAGAGTGTTGTCAGTAACACTTCCCTGTAATGTCATTTTGCATGTAGAGATGACTGAAACAGGAGGGTGTGTAGGACTCTTTTTGTGTGAAGAGCTCATGCAGAAGTAATGTGTATTAGAAAGGGGATGTTGCACACTCCTGGGTACAAATTCGCACAACTTTGGAAAAAATATTGAGTATGGCCCAATTTGGTAGAAGAGGGTACATAACCAGATGGCACTGACACATTCAACAAAACTAAAGGGTCTGTATACATGAAAGGATAGTCATGCATACATCAATGTCTAACTCTTAATTCTTCTCCATTTGGCTTAACAGCAGCATGCATCAGTTTTGGAGCATTAGGATCACTGTGAGGGAACGCAGATGGACGTTACTGAGTAGAATGCCAGTGTGTACATGGAGTCAGGCATTCATCCTACTTATGTAAGTGATATGTACAAATTAGTACATCAGTGAAATAGCAGATGATATCAGTGTACAGTGATTCCTTTGGGTTGTGATTCAGTAGTGACCCTAGTCTGTTTGGGGTTTTGCAGTGTACTTTTGGATGACATCCCTTGGCACCTGGGGCCATCATTGTAGCACTTTGTCCATGGTCAGCTTGTCCAGGAAAACAGAGCACACAGTATGCAAAAATTATGAAGGGATATGGAATGGACGAGTGTAGCATAGCTGCATGTGTCTGATGTATTTACAGTACCAATTTCACAGGTGCATTTCTGTTGAAATTGTTTGGCTGGTAGGTCACAATGTCAGTCTGAGGACATGGCAGACCACTGCACGGAAGCTTAAGTAGAAATTGTAAATCGGGTGTGATATGCTACCAGAAGTGCAAGTGTTTGAATGACCACATTAGAAAGACCATGAATCCAGACATCTATTATAAGGCTTAGTGTTTGTGATGTATTTGTAAATGGCCACCACAGCACAAGCATTACAAGCATGAATGCCCCTCAAGTTATTATCACAGCACATCAGTTCATAACATGATTGTCATGATTCAGTCCGACATACCTACACTGACCTGTGTCAGTGAAAAGATTCTTTTTTAGGCATGAAAATGCTGCAAGGCTTTTTATGTACTCGGCCTTACTGTGTATGCTAATTGTAATGTATGACAATCAGTTTTGAGATATACTGCTAAGGGTGACTATACTTTGGATTCTAAACAGGTGGAGATGGAACTTGGACCAGTCTGCACAGAGGTCATTGTGGACAAGAGTGAGGTAATTATTAGCAGATTGAGAAAAACAGGTAAGTTGAAGAACAAGTCCTGTCAGACCCAAAATATGCTGACTGCAGTAAGTGTTGGAATACAGGCAAATATACCCGAAACTAGTAGTAACACATCTGAAGTAAAGTTGATCCAAAGCCATAATGTTGCTATTCAATTTCCAGAAATAGTAGTGCAAACATTTGTAGATCACAATTACAGTAAGGTGTCAAAATGCACACAGAAGAGAAATGCTTTGCAGCCCAGCACAGAAGAGGGCGTAGGTCATACTAATGTAGAGAGTGCGAGTAATCATCATTCAGTGGTACAGTCCTGCATTGAAGCAGTGTAATCATCATTCAGTGGTACAGTCCTGCATTGAAGCAGTGTAATCATCATTCAGTGGTACAGTCCTGCATTGAAGCAGTGTAATCATCATTCAGTGGTACAGTCCTGCATTGAAGCAGTGTAATCATCATTCAGTGGTACAGTCCTGCATTGAAGCAGTGTAATCATCATTCAGTGGTACAGTCCTGCATTGAAGCAGTGTAATCATCATTCAGTGGTACAGTCCTGCATTGAAGCAGTGTAATCATCATTCAGTGGTACAGTCCTGCATTGAAGCAGTGTAATCATCATTCAGTGGTACAGTCCTGCTTTGAAGCAGTGTAATCATCATTCAGTGGTACAGTCCTGCATTGAAGCAGTGTAATCATCATTCAGTGGTACAGTCCTGCATTGAAGCAGTGTAATCATCATTCAGTGGTACAGTCTTGCATTGAAGCAGTGTAATCATCATTCAGTGGTACAGTCTTGCATTGAAGCAGTGCAATCATCATTCAGTGGTACAGTCCTGCATTGAAGCAGTGTAATCATCATTCAGTGGTACAGTTTTGCATTGAAGCAGTGTAATCATCATTCAGTGGTACAGTCTTGCATTGAAGCAGTGTAATCATCATTCAGTGGTACAGTCTTGCATTGAAGCAGTGTAATCATCATTCAGTGGTACAGTCCTGCATTGAAGCAGTGTAATCATCATTCAGTGGTACAGTCCTGCATTGAAGCAGTGTAATCATCATTCAGTGGTACAGTCTTGCACTGAAGCAGTGTAATCATCATTCAGTGGTACAGTTATGCATTGAAGCAGTGTAATCATCATTCAGTGGTACAGTCCTGCATTGAAGCAGTGTAATCATCATTCAGTGGTACAGTTTTGCATTGAAGCAGTGTAATCATCATTCAGTGGTACAGTCCTGCATTGAAGCAGTGCAGGTCCAAGAAGAAAATGAGGGCAGCATGTGTAGTGACAACAGTAGTGAGGATTGTATGTCTGAAGGAAGTATAGCAAATATGGGTAATGAGAATTTGGAAGACCCAGACTGGGGAGAATCCTCAATAAACATGTCTCATTCTGAGGCAGATGATTCATTTCAGGAATTGTCAGAAGAGGAAGACATTGTTGGACAAAAAAATTCATTGATTTTGAGGCATGCCTCGATAACTTGTTGATGAAACTTATATGTCCGGTGTGCAGGGCAGCAGCTTGTGAAATTGAGAAGAAGACCATACTTGGAACTTTTGTTTGTATTAAAGTGTCCTGATTTAATGGACATGAAATTCTAAGCTGGGAAAGCCAACCACTGCTTGGTCGAATGCCAGCAGGCAACCTAATGAGTGCCACTGCAGTACTGTTCAGTGGTAGTACTTACGCACACATATCAAGGTTTTGTGCCTACCTAGGTGTAGAATTCATTGGAAAGATAGCATACTATGACATACAGAGTTAATATCTTTTCCCAGTTGTGCAATTCCATTGGCATGAGCAGCAGAAGGGGCTGGTGAAGGACATTGAAGGGAGACTGATAAGGTTAGGTGGTGATGGATGCTGTGACAGTCCCGGATTTTCCGCTAAGTACTTTAGCTTGTGTATGATGGATTTAGACACAGGATACATACTAGATTTTGCTGTGGAGCAGGTCTGTGAAGGGATGGCACCAGTGGGACTTGAGAAGATAGGTTTTAAGAGGTGCATGAGAAAAATAATTAGTAAGGGTGTGAGTATCGGAGTAGTAGCAACAGACAGGCATCGGGGTATAGCATCACTAATGCATAGTCAATTTACTGACATAGATCATCAGTTTGACATTTGGCACATGTGCAAAAGCATTCGAAAAAAATTTATGTTGGCTGCCAAACCAAAAGGACAGGAGGATTTACTGCCATGTTGTCGTAGTATTTGTAATCACTTGTGGTGGTGTACAGCAACGTGTGAGGGTGATCCAGTATTACTTATGTAAAAATGGTTGTCCCTGTCATGTCATGCGATTGACCAACACAGCTGGGGGGGGGTGCAACAAAATATGTGAAATGTCCACATGAGGTACCAGTCCCTCATGGGACTGATAAGAAATGGCTAGGAAGGAGGGGAGTGCCACAGTGCACTGCATAAGATTGTAAGTAACACATTGTTTATAAAATATCTGAAGCAGACGACAAAGTTTTGTCATACTGGCAATCTGGAGGCAGGGCCGGCCTTAGCTGATATGGCGCTCTAGGCGAAGTAGCGCTCTGGCGCCCATTAAGCCGCACCCACACCATACTCATGAAACACCCCTATGAGCCATGCTCACAGGTAGGTCACTCCCCAAAAAAGTCACTCCAGTCATTCACTCCCCAAGAAAGCCAATCCAGTCATTTACTTTAATTATTTAAATGCATAGAAGAAAGGATACCTTGTAATGTAGTTTAAACTGCAAGTGAAGGTGGAAATTTCCTTTAATAAACCTGCTTTAATCTGAATTTCCTTTGATAAATCTACTTTAATCTGTTTCTCCTTCACAAATACTTTACTATAAATGTCATCTCTTCAGAAAATAGAAGCCCATGTGCCTTGGTTCTCTGGGGTAGGCGAGCAAGCCTTACAGCTCAGTAAAAGTAGAATAGCAACTTCTCTCCTCCCTGTGTACAGAAGCTTAAGATAGAATAGCACAAACACAGATAGCCATTTGCTAAACAATACAATCTCACAATGAAAACAGGTTTAGCATGAACGGTAAAATTCTCTGCCTCTGAAAATGCATCTGGTCAGTGGAGGATTAAGTTTACATTTGGGCTGTTTTCAAAACAGACTCCTTGCACACATTTTTATGGCCATGCATACATGTATTTGTTCTTTGATTCAACTTCCTGATTGCATTAAATTATATTCCTTATGTAATACAGAACCACTTGTTATAATGTATTTTAAATTTGTAGTTTTAAACATTCTTTTACTAAGCAAAGAAACAAAAATATATAAACCAATAATGACAAAACTACCCATTTCAGAAAATTTCAACCATAAAAGGCTACTCAGACTTCTGTCATTACAATCCACCAATATCACTCAATACAAACAATCTCTGCAGAAGAGAAATCATCTGAACAATTCCACATTAAAGACATCTGTAACTAATGAAGAGATTGCCACTGACAAACAACTTTACATCTCAATGTTAAATTTACAAATTCAGTGCCTGTTGCCCTTGAAGAATTAATTGCCTATGTTACATTAAAAAAATGGTAAACTGGTAATATTGCAATATGAAATGACTAAAACTGACAAGTTCATAGTTGCTAGGCATCTCATACAAAGGAGGACATACTCAGGAGTGCAGAACCCCTATCTCCCTTTAGAATGCACCAAATAATCAGAAATTGAAAGGGCACTGCAATGTTAGTTCTCCATCTACATGGTGTGGGAGTAGAATCCACAGCCTTCTGCACCAAAGACAATGATGCTACTAACACTGCTTTGAAATTCTACAACACAGTGTATCATTTGATAAACAAAACAGTTAGTTTTACACTGAAAACTGACTTAGTGCGAGAATCAGAAAACGTTCTTCATTTAAAGCTCACAATTTCATGAAAATGAACTAAAACTCATAATCCCTTGAAAATGCACTGAATCTCTTAATATCCTAAAAATGCACTGAAACTCAAACTCATTTCTGTCAGCAGTCTGGTAGTTGGTGTTGGTGTAGAGCAGTGGTTCCCAAACCTTCATGGACCTAGACACACTTCTGAAAACAGTAATTTTTCACAACCCACTACTCAGGTCAGCATGCGTGCATGTGAAGCACTCATGGTCCTCCTTAAAGGAGGAGTCACTACCACCAGTGAACATTTCTTCTGGATTTAAAGGGGCCATGTATTTCTTCAGGATTTAAAGGGGCCATGTAAACTATTCTCATACTTTAAATTATTAGCATAGCCAGATTATAGTCAAATGGGGCCCTAGGCAGTGAAATAGATTGCGCCCCCCTAAGTAGCCCCTCTTGTAGCTGTCTCCTCCCCAGCCATACCAGTGTTCCATTACTTGGCTATTTCTCCCTAGTTACCATGAACACTGTTCAAACCTATCAGTGTGTATACTGTTTTCTTATTTACTTCTGCAATGATTACAGATATTGAAATAAAATGCACAAACACCAATAGCCATTTGCTAAACAATACAGCCTGACAACAAAAAAAACTTCGCATGAACAGTAAACTTCTCTGCAACTGAAACTCACATTCATTGAAAGAGCATAAAAACCTGCATTCAAATAAAATGCACATGACCAGTGGAGAGGGCTATTTTCAAACCATAGGTCCCTTGGACACGTTTTTATGGCCATGCATACATGTATGTGTTCTTTGATTCATCTTCCTGATTGTATTAAATTATATTCCTTGTATAACACAACACCACTTGTTAGTATGTTTTCTACATTTATAGTTTTGAACATTTTTCCAGTAAGCAATGGAACAAAATGTATAACCCAATAATGACAAACTACCCACTTCAGAACATTTTAACAATATACATACACACACACATACATACGGTACATTACACTATCCTTGCTTACACAATGCATTGTGCTTGTTCACTGGAATGTATATATACACAGTTTTTTCTATGCAATTAGTCTGAACTATTATGCTACTGCTTACATTTCTATATTTTTGTTTGTGAAATGGTTTGTATTTCACCCAGGCTGAAACTGCTCAGTACTGCACTACCTCAGTAAACAAATATAAATAAATACATTTCAATAAAGAACTACTGTCAGCACTTAAAAATGTTGCTCAATAATTCTGGGCTGTTCTATTCGCTTACAACTTGTATTTTCTTGCATGAAACAAAGTTGTGGTTGAAAAAAGGCTATCACAGTTCAATCTACTTAACTAATTCAACTCCAAAAAGTAACATCTACAAAGACAATGTGACTTAAGCATTACCCATTTCTTACCAGTGTCTGATTCTACAGTATTCCCTTGTGGCTTTCAAAGACCCTGCATTATTTCTTTCTGGTATTAGTCATTATATGTTACATTATACATATACTATTTGGTTAAAATAAGTCAATAAATAGGGAATAGCACAATTTACAACTTCAAAAAAGTAATCAGATCAGTAATACTTGCCACAAATAACTGTCCAGTCATTTTTTTTTTTATAAAGTGTGAACTGTCAGAAATAACTAAATTCACACCATTGGCAGAAATAAGTCTCACTTGCAGACTCACAAACAAACACCACAGATGGCCATCAGGTGATCAACTACAGCAAGTTCACCCAAACCATGAGATGCACCCAAAATTGTACATAAAGATCTGGAGATTACTAAAAGACCAAATATTTGCAGTAAATGATTCCACATTATTGATATTCCTTAGTTACAAACCCATCTCCAACAGTAATATTATTTCACGATTATTAACAGAACCATATATGCAATCTACAAATAGAATGACTGCAAGTCAATTTAAATGACAAGATTTAAAACAAAACTCTTTCAAAGCCTCCACTTTTACTATACGGTCTAGCTTCCAAAATGCCTTGACTGTTCATGCTACTCAAAGATTCCTCCTTTGCCAAACTATCTTATGCCTGGTGAAGACAAGCATTAACTTAATAAGTCACCCTTTCTGTTGTTTATATTACCTGCCAGGCCCTACAGAAAATGTTGGCAAAAGCATCTGCTTTAATCCCTACTTACTGGCCTCATAGACTGACCCTGCAACAACTTCATCGTGACTCCTTTCAATAACACCAAAAGCCACTCTTACAGTTACTTACTTTTCTCAAACCAAACGTGTGGGGGTGTTAAGCTAGCACTATTTCATATTGCTTGACAATCCCCAGTCATAACAAGTATTGGGCCCTCAGTTGGGACATTACTCTTCAATACAGACATTTTATGTCCAAAGACCTTCAGAAATAGCATTGCATATGTAAACAACCCAAGCCTGTAAAGCTGAAACTGTTACTTGCAGTTATCAAGTTGTTGCTGACTTGCAATCATATTATTAGCAAGACAAGTCTCTGCAAGCATCATTTATCATTTGGCTTTCTTATGCCACTATTTTTAATTTGCATACTGAACTGAAAACCTTAACTGATAAGAAAGGTGACAACACAGCAGGTTTCATTTGCTTTTCAAAGAACAGCAATTAACAGATTTTTGCACTGCTTGATGTAGGACCATTTAGCAGTCAGCATGAAGTACTAAAGGGCCAGCAGGAAAAGTGCAAGCCAAGTTAAACAAAATCTTTTTATATATGTTTACATGACAAAAGACCTTCTGGTATGGTGAGCATCTGTATGAGACACTAAAGTAATGACAGTAAGTCAAAATTAATTATAAGATCACCAAATAAATCAATACTTCAATGCTGTTAGCAAATATTACTGACACATACAAAGCAAAGATGCCCAGAGAAAAACAGGGGTGATAGGGGAGATTAGTGGTTCTTTGGGATTGTATTTCTTTGTCCCAGTTCCTATGTTTGCTGCAAAAAGAGGCTTGGCATAACAACAACAAACAGCTGTAACCACATTTGTGATGGGGTGTGTAAAAGAAATTCACATGATTGTTTTTTAAGTTTTTGAACTACTATGGAATTGGTTGTCTGGAAAACAATTACATCAAAATTGCAAGTACTGCCTGTCAGAACCAAACCACATCTTTTTATAGCACTAAAGTACGTTATTCTGCAAAACAGACCAACACACAACAAAAGCACACTGAAACATATCACAAAAAGTCACCTTCATATACTGTAGTTGCAACAAACTACATGTACAAGGTCAGGAGCACAATTTTAAACATGTGTGGACTTGCAGACAAGCGAAAAGAGGGTAGCAATGCAGTCTTGTTTCCAGACTTCATTTTGCTGTACTGAGAATGATGCAGGTGTGGTAAAGCATTAACTTTAGATAAAGTAAACAAACTTGCAACGCACAGCAGATTCTACAATAACAGTTACTTGGTAGAAACAAAAGGGAAATGCAAACTTTTTTTCTACATAGGAAAACGAGTGTACACCAATGATGATCTAAATTTCTAATACCTTTTCAGAAAGAAATATCCCGATTTTAATACTGAGATTCCTACTTGAAGATCTACACTCCTTGCTGAAATCTCATTAATTTATTTTGAAGTTTAGATTGCAGACTGAACTGCTATGCTGCCCACCCGTGCCCATCCCGGCCTGCTAAAGAAATTATTATTTTTCCAGCTGTTCAGGTTCACCCGGGGGTTCACACACTTGAAGCACTTAGTTCAACTTCACTCACTCTCATTCACTCACTGTACAACCACCATGGCAGCTGGAGAATGAGAACAGGAAGTAAACAGAGAGAGAGAGCGAGAGAGAGTACACACAGTCCGAGCCCACCCTTCAGCCAAATTCCACTTTCTAACAGGCTGACAGTCTGCCTCACGAAGCAGACGTCACGACGCATGCATGCCCCCCTCCCCACATGTGATGATGTCAGCAGCAACACTTTCTTAATTAAAATAAATGCACAAATAAATAAAAACCACGCCCTTTAAGAGGCTGTCCTTTATGGCGCTTTACACTTCAACAGGGCACAGAGAAGAGCACTCGCTTTCTTTAAAAGTAAATGCACAAATAAATAAAAACTGCACCCTTTAACAGGCTGGCCTTTACGGCGCCCTAGGCGGTCACCTAGTTCACCTATGCCTAAGGCCGGCCTTGTCTGGAGGTATTCCATGCATTGCTGTGTCATTACTGTCCAAAGTTAGAGCACTTTAGCTATGGAGGCATGAAGGCAAGAACAATGTTAGCTGTTTTGGACCACAATGCAAATCAAAATAGGGAGCATTTAGTTATTAGATGCCCCTCTAGTAGCTCCGGGCCAGTTGGTGAAAAGAGATACAGAATAGTGTATGCCAAGGCCAAGCAGGAGTGGATAGCAAAGCCTATATTTGAAGGTAGGAAGTATGAGTACATCTATGACCTCATGATGAACGTAGTGTCTGCCAAGACAGGTTGTCTGATTGTGGAGCCAATGCAAGTACCAGAGCTGCCCAGAAACATAGCTAGATGTGAGCGGCCAGAGAAAAATACTGTGATTGCACGGTTACAGTCCTGCTTCCACAGTAAGTCCTAAGGTACACGTAAAAAAAATTACAGTTAGGACTATTTGCTAACTAACTGAGTCCAGGATAAATTAAGGATAAGTTGCTTGTCATGTCTGTATGCGAAAGGAGCCAAATTTTTATGCAGTGCCATTGGTACATATTAAGTACAAAACAGTGTCAGGTAGTCTGCGAGACTTTGACAGCAGCGGCCAATCTGACTACTGTCACTCAGTACAGAAAAAAATCCAGGTAGAAGCATCACTATTGAAAATGTGAGAAATGGTAGAGTGCATCAAGCTTCATATTTCTTTGGTAAATGAGACAGTCATGGTGAAGCAGTTACAGAAGTAGATGTTAACTCGTTTATGAAAGTTAAATGTAGCTGGTGCACGAAGTTGTAGGCAGGGCAGTTATTGAAAGATTATGCGAGAAACAGTGTCAGTCTATGAGACTGACAGAAGTGACCAATCTGAATAGTCACATTCAGTACAGTAACAAATGAAGGAAGAAGCATTACTAGTGAAAATTTGTGAAGTGGGTGAGTCCCTCAAGCTTTATATGTCCTTTGAAAGTGACAGAAGCTGATGTTAACTCATGTTTGAAAGTGTAATGAAGTTGGTGGATGGGATGGGACATTCAATTTGTGTCACTTGCACTGTATTAGCTGAAGTTAGTCTTTGTTTTCATCCACTTTTACCCGTATTTACGGTGAAGCGGTGAAGGCTTGTATCGCTTTGAACATGGGTGGTATGGGTGAGAAAATAGGGAATGGCCTTAGCTAATGATATGTAACCTGTTATATTTCAGGTGAGATGTCAGTGTATAGTAGCTGAAAATGAGTTCTCTGAGTGGGTATTAAGATATACAGAGCAACAGCTGATCCATGTAAAGTGTGTATGCATATAATGGTGTCATTTTTCCAATGGTTCTCTCTCGTCTACGAGTCCTGGTGATTGAGAAAAAGTGATGTGAAAGTTGGGTGATCCATTTTCCGGTAATGAAATCTTTGCTGTCATGAACATTGCTGGAGAGAACCGTCCAAGTGACAATGGAAATGGTATTTGACATGGATGCCAGAATTACCGAGCTGACAGCAAAGGTGGGTATCACAGGTGATTTTACAGCATGCAAGAAGTGAGGATTAAGTCATACATAAGTGTTTATATCTGTAACCTAACCGTATGTGTTACTGATGTGCATTTACAGGTGATGTGAATTGAGATCTCAGCTGAAGAAATATAACCTGAATGAAGTCAAAGTATTGGCAGAGTACTCACGGTAAATATCGCACAAAGGAAATATTGCAGCCAAGGTAAGTGTGATTACGTTAATCACGATAGCCCTGGAAGCAAAGATGACAGCTCATAAGCGAGTTATGAAAGGTAGACAATACTCATACTTGTTAGTGAAAAGAACTGTCATGATAGTGTGTTGTACATGATTGTTTTCTTTATGGTGAAGGAATTATGTTGGAGTAAGTGTGGCATTGGTTCTAGGTTGCCATATTCAAAGTGGTTATAGTGCGAAGATAAAATGCATAGTGATAACAGCATTCAGGAATACCAGCTGGAGCAGGTTTCAGCTCACTGCACATTGCTGGACATAAACACTGCAGAGGCATGCTGTACCAAGGATGATGGACATTGAGACTGTGACCCATGACAGGGATGGTTGTTGAAACTGTGTCTGTTGCATGATGCACTTGCAAAGGAGAGGGAATGGGAGGGTTCAATGGCAGTCAGTCGATTACATTCTGTGGTGGTGTAATAGAAACACTTAACAGTTGCAATGGTCATTGTCTGGTGACTTGACGTGCCTGACACACAGCTATGCTAGATGCTGTAAGGGAAGGAAAGCCCAATGGTTATGGTCTGCTGACTTGAAGTCATGGCGGTGTGACACTATTAAGAATGTTTGATGTGCTAATGGAAGGGAAGTGCAATGATCAGTGGACGGACTGCTTGTACTATTAAAATGAGAGGCAGTGGTAGGTCAATGCTACTATTTAGTGGACGTGTAGTTGATGATTTACTATGTGTTATAGCAAACACTCATGCACATAGTTAATTTAATTGGAAATCTTGTATCCTTATTTTGGCACACTGAATGGAGGCACACCCGTAGGATAAGTATATTGTTGGTCGAGCATGGTTTTGTCTGTTCAGGACTATTTCATATATGTAATTGCATCATTATTTTTATTTGAGAGACCTTGGTATTACAGAGAGTCTGTTAGTTGCAGTAGGGCACTGAATTTGATTAGGCCATGCACAGGTATAAAGGCAAAAATCATACTAAGCAAAGCCATTGTATGTATGAAGTATGTACTGTAAACCAAAAATACATTGAGCTTATGTAACTAGCAGGAACCAATTTCCATAGACACTCTTGCACAATCACTGAGAAGACATTCATTGTTAGACATGAGCCTGAGTAGCAAGTGGGTGGTGACATGACACAGGAATCACAATGTTCAAAATCCTGTGTTGCAGTTATGCCCTCCTAACAGCGTTTATAGTCCAAGCACTTGTACAGTGTGCTCCCTGTCATCTGTGCAGATGATGATGGCTGGTACCCTTGACACACTGTAACTTGTGTGAACATGTACTAATGTCTGATGCACAGCGTGAGACAGTGTAACATTATGCAGCAGTCACCAATTTGATGGCAAAGGGGTTTGTGTGATGTGATACATGTATTTTATGTATTTTAGGTATCCTTAAGTAATTTGTAGGGCCTACACACATTTACACAAAGGGGAGAGTGCTATGACATGTGCTTTTGGATCTCAGGTGGCAATATTTAGGAGAACTTGGAGTAAGATGTGCAATATTGCCAAAAGGGCACACAGCACTGCCTGGTACAGTGACTTCTAATAACGTAGACAGGAAAATTATGGAGTCAAAATTGTCATTCTGTACTCATGACACTGACAGTAGTATTACTCCGGTGTGCTTACTGCCTGACTTGACAAGTTTAGTTAGTACAACTGCAAATTGGATGCTGCAATCCTTATTTGAGTGAAGGGTGTAAACCCTCTTACGTGGTGTTTTCTGCGAACTGCACGTCTCTTTTGTTGTTTTAAAAAGATCCAAGTCAAATTAGTAATGTGAAAAATATGAATAACTGTGTTTGGCTGAGTAGTGTCTACTGCCAATTAACAGCTCGATATATGACCAGTGGAGCAGTAAGATTTGAAATATACACAAAGAAAGGCAGGGAGGGCCTCAAAGTAAATTTACTAATATGGATAAAGGACTAAAGGATTGCTAAATAGTTTCAGCTGAATTAGAGAAGATCATATTAAGCTCCCAAATGCCTCAGTTATATGCATTATGCAAGTGATACATACATGCACAAAATAATTAGTAGCCCCCCCCCCAAAAAAAAAAATCACTGCATGGACTATAGAAAACAGTGAGTTTTCAGTACATAATTTTACTGTGCCAGCATCATAGACACAGGTTTGCTATCTACTGTTTTACAGTCCTTTAAAATGTGTGGAGATGATGAAAATGTCATGTAAAATACAAAAACAACACGCCACTAGGCTAATGTTCCTCTAAGAGATTGTAAAACAAACATAAGTTAACATAATAATGTCTTGTAGAAATAAGGAGGAAAAAAAAGTGTACACAATGAAATAATCAAAAGTTATCCTCAACTGTTTTATGAAATTTAATTTGAAATTTTTTACGTAAATCTTTCTGCTGCTGCCTAACAAATGATTCTGAAGGCAGAGGGGAAGACATTTGAAATGGCACTCCCTTTCTTTCTATTGTGAGCTGTCAGTTGCAGTGACAGTTTTCACACCTCTGCAGTAGTGTGGGAGGAGGGGACTGTCAATTCATGCTGGACTACAAAAGAACACTTGGAACAAAGGCATCCAGTTTAACTGTAACTCTGTCTGCTGCTAGATAACTTCAAATTATACTGTAAAGCAAGCTCTGGTCTAAACATAAATGAGGGTGATTAGCAACAGAAAAGAAGCAGGCCTAACACAGAAGGAATACAAACTGACAATGAGTCACATATTTCCCATTATATGTCAATGGCATGGGAATTCACAGTTACTTCCTTATGTCTGGCATGAGTCACAGAAAGGAGACTTGAAATGCTTTATGGGAAAGAGAAAGGCTTGAAGGAGAAGTAGATCACGTTGATATAGCAAGCCCCATCATTAGCCATGTTGTGGTAAACAGTCTAAAATTACAAATAAAGCACTTAGAGTCAATTTTAGGTGTTAAAATAGGTCTGGAAACAAAGATAGACTGAAATAAACATATTTTTTTAGTTCTAGCCCAGAGTTTTCCTTTAAGGGAAGAGACTCAGTGGAGGGGAAAGGACTAGTGGTCGGAAAACAATCTTTTGTGGCACTGCACTTTGTTTCAAGCAAATGTAATGTCCATTTTTGTTTTCTCTGTCTCAACGGAATGGGTGGATACAACTAGGCTGAAGTTAGATTGGCTTCTTTTTTTGTCTTTCATTGTCTGCTGTGGCTTTTGAAATTGGCTTTTCCTGTTGTTACTAGTGCATTTGATTACAGGACATTCAGGGACTCAGTCACTATGTAGCAGATGAGTACTCTGAGCCATGAAGCCAGTGAGCATCACTCCACCACTTCTGTGAGCCTCTGACACTGTTCATAGGTTTGCACACCCATTCATATGAGGACTGAATGTCCTTGTGATTCAAAGGATATGCTAAGAGCTGGACATTCTGTGAAACTCTGGACAGCTAAATGCTATGACCCAGCCACATTAGCTATATGGAAATTACCGGCCCATTAGCTTGACAAGCCTTATCTGCAAAGCCATGGAGAGGATCATAATGGACCTCATAAATAAAGACATAGGGAATTTGCAGACTTTGGATCCAACCCAGTTTGGCTTTATCAAAGGCAGATCATGCCTTTTAAACTTGGTTGACTTCTTCGAAACAGTCACCAAAGCCATTGACGAGGGAAAGGCAGTCCATACAGCCTACCTCGATCTGGCTAAGGCCTTCGATACAATATCCCACTCGGGTATCATTGAAAAACTCATCAGCTTAAATGTTAACCCATACATCACAAGATGGGTTGCAAACTGGCTGAGTGACAGAACCCACAGGGTCAGAATTGCTGGCGCCATGTCAGACTCAAAGCCTGTCACAAGTGGTGTCCCACAGGGCACAGTCCTGGGCCCACTCTTGTTTGGCATCTACTTTTCCAGTACAAGCAAACACAGGAGCAGATGACTGCAAACTGGCCATAGTAGAAAACACATCTGACACAGATATCCTTCAGAAGGGTCTCACAGAAGCGGATAACTGGTGCCAGAGCCACGGCCTGAAGTTAAATGCCAAAATGCATAGTCATACCCTTTGGGAAAAACAAGGTTACCTAGCTACCAAATAGGTGGCAATCCACTGAGTGCAGAAGAAGTTATCAGGGACTTGGGGACCCAGGTTGATAGTAGTCTGTCATTCGACACCCATGTAGCTAAAGTAGTTAGGAAGACCTTCTACATTGCCCACCTTATCATGAAGGGATTCTCATCTAGATCAAGGGAGGTCATAGTCTCCTTTACTCATCACTCATCAGACCAATGATTGAGTACAATGCCCCATTCGGGATGTATCTGACCCGACACTTGCAGCAGCTGGAGAGGCCACAAAAGTTCCTCACCAAAAGGATAAAGGGTCTCAAAATCTGTCCTATGCGACTGAAAGAACTCCAGCTCTATTCAGTCGCCACGCTTGCTCAGAGGTGACCTTTGCCTAACATACAAGGCCATGTCAAACCCAGATTTGATGAATATGCTTCACCTCAAAAATCTAGATCCATCAGAGCCACAAGGGCGGAGACTTAAACGCTGGAGGGATAGATTCATCACCCAAAGACTCCCTATGCTGTGGAACAAAATCCCGGTACATGTGAGGCAGAGCACCTCGCTGGCCTTGTTCAAGAGAAATCTTGACCAATGGATGGATTACCTCAGTGTCACTGCTCGACAGAGGCACAGCAAAATAATGGGTATAGTTCCCCATACTAAAGGTGGCGTGAAGCCAAAAACGATGGGCTAGGCTTGTAAATGCCCTCAGGCAGATAGCCTAGTATGAACCTATGAACCTATGAACCTATGTCTCTTTTATATACACACAAATATATAACCACTACTAAATCCCGAAAACCCAAACTACCGACGCCCAAGAGACTAAATACCCGAAACACTAAAATACCGAAACATCAAAATCACGAAATTCAAACTACCAAAAACTACACTCAACATACACCACACACATACACATACACACACCTTCCCCCAAAACACAAACTTAAACTACTGACAAGCAGGGGGGCAAGCCCCCCTGCACCCCCCATGTGGGGGACTGCACCACCACACACCCCCTACTTAAATATTCAAACTCCAAGGTTGCACTACATACACAAACACATGAAACACCACCACACACCTACATTCCCCTTGCACACACACATCACAGTCACAACACACACTTACACACTAAATCCCTAGCCAACACATTTAAACATAGATACTTCCACCATATGGCCTTCCACCATACCGCAACACCAGAATCGCAAACGTCAAAACTCCTGATGATCGGGATTTTGAAATTCTCACTTCTGGTCTTTCGGTAATTAGGGGTTTCAGCTATATAGTCTCGAAAGTTTGAAATTCGGTATTTCAAACTTTCAAGATTATGCAGTGATCCCATATATATATATATATATATATATATATATATATATATATATATATATATATATATATACGAAATACTGAAATATCGAAATTCAGTATTTCGAGCCCATAAAATGGAATCCTGAAAAGAGCGAAACCTCAGAAGCGAGATATTCAAAACCTTGCATACCAGAAGTTTGAATTAGCACTTCTGGTGTTTCGCTATGGTTATGGATTCAGGTAAGTGTTCAGTGTTAAGGGTTTTGGGTAGGGGCTGTGGTGTGCGTTAGTGTGTTTTATTGCTGTAATGTGTGTGTGCAAGGAGAATGTAGCTTGTGTGGTGGTACTTTGTGTGTTTTTGCATGTAGTGTGACCTCGGAGTTAGAATATTTAAGTAGGGAGTGTGGGGGGATGCAGGGGGGATTCCCCCACTTTTTTATGTAGTACAGAGCTTGTGTGTGTGTGTGTGTGTGTGTGTGTGTGTGTGTGTGTGTGTGTGTGGGGAGGAAGGTGTGTGTTTGTGGACAGCAGAAGCGCTAATTCAAAATCTCCGGTATATGAGATTTTGAATTTCGCGCTTCTGAGTTTTCGTTCTTGTTAGGTTTTGACTTTATAGCCTTGGCATACTGAATTTCGACATTTCAGTATTTCGAGGATATATATATATATATATATATATATATATATATATATATATATATACATATATATATATATATGTGTGTGTGTATATATATATGTATATCTATATATATATATATATATATATATATATATATATATATATATATGAGTGTGTGTATATATTCTATGCCTAGAGTTTGCGGTATCTCCTCTCTACATCTCTTTTTTCCATTACTCAACCCCTTCTTATCCATTTCCTTATCCCTGTCGTCAGCAGGGCAGAGTATGAATGCTATCATTAAAGGCAAGGCTATATCTGCTAAATAAACACAGAACTGAGCGCCACATAGGAAATGCAGATGAAAACTTATCTGGCAAGTTTGTAAGAACATAGGCAGAGCAAATGTATTCTCATTTTTCACATTTTCAAGCACTTATATTGTTATAATATTGGTTCTAAATACTGTAAGTTTGCTATATTTAATGTCCTTACATTTTGCAGTTGGGTTCAGTTTTGCAGAATTTTAAATACAAAAATCAGAGTGAAGAAAAAACAACATGCTAACCACGTCTGAATCACACTGCACAAAGATATCACAAGAATACATCCTCTTTAAAACTTGCTCACCAAAGGGCCACATCAGCAGGTTCCAACACAGAAAAAGGCACCACTCTTAAAGGGACACTATCTCGTTACTAAAATTGCATTTCTGCCTCTGACCGAAGCTGAAAACACTAACACCCACTTAGCTAATCACCTCCCGTTTTGTGACATCAGTAATGACGTTCCAACAATTCCACCCACCTTGCTAGTTCCTGCCCATTTATCCTATTCCCATTGCAGTTTTGTTTTCCCTGTCCAAACTGCAAGACCATCTCTAGTCTAATGA
>NC_056725.1:1766378948-1766415071 GCF_019279795.1 Protopterus annectens
AAGTTTATTCTGTACCTCAATGATTCTCACTGTTACGAGATGTAATCTCTGCCATATTGTATGAGTGCTACATCCATGATTTGCTGTATCTCTCTCTCAATCTCATGTATTGTATTACATTGTTTTGTGTTATTTTTGGAGCTTTTCTCCCTGGGCCTCCGCTGAAAATGGACCTGTGTCCAGTTGGACTTTCCCGGTAAACAAATGTAAAATAAAATAAAATAAATAAAAATAAACTTCCCTCCAATCTAAAGCCATTTAACATTCATACGGTTTAATTTGTGCAGAAGTTACTCACAGACTTACTGAGCTACAATGCTGACCTTCGCTTTTGAAAAAAAAACAAATTCCCAGACTTTGTCAATAGCTCAAAGTGTAGAGAGGATTATTTATTTATTATATATTTATTTATTTTTGGAAAACATCTTTAAAACTGTTAAATTGATTACACACCCAGAAACACAAAAAAGTTATTGTGATATGTAAATCACAGACTGCTGCAAGAAATCAAAGTCACATTAGCGCTCTAAGCTTATGTCCGAACAGATGAATCATACCTGTCTATTCCAAAAGAAGTAAAGTAGCTTAATAAGAAGGTTATTTGCAAGGTTACATGGCAGTTTATATGGGAAATAAGCAGAGATATTAAAAAGGCTCTGTTTCTCGTAATTATGCTGAAAAGTCTTCCAAGGTAAATACAACTTCTGATTTAGTATGGAACCATACCTTTCAACCTTAGAGCAAGAAATCTGGGCAAAGCAAAAAATAAAAGTGGGACACAGGCCCAAAAATAGTTATGCATCACTGACACCATTGAAACAATTGCAGCTGCAAACATTATACATCACTTATCTTTCTATCCCGTCATTGTCAGTTAAGCATTATATGGCTCATTCAATCCTGCCTTCTTTTGCATCAAAGAAAACCATGCTTTGAAATGACAAATGCATTAAAAATAATAAATAAAACACTGCATCAACATCCTGCAACTTCCTACCTGCAAGCAACCACAGAGCTTTCACTGAAATTAGGGCTGCTTGTTTCCCCAGAATTACAGCTCTCTCTAATTAAGTCTAATGGTATACAATCTACCAGTATCTGGACTACCTGAAATAAATTAAATTATGGCCTGTAAATTGAAAGTACACTTTGTTTAATTAAACTATATTTCTGAGCCCACTTAATATATTTTTTCAGTAACATCCCAATATCCATTTCCAGGTCACTTTACAAGACATTGGCAGTAGCAGACTTGGCATCCTTCAGAACCCCACAGGCCCACGCTAATACTACTAGCGTTGTCCATTAAATGTAAATATCCATCCACTGTAAATGGCAAGAAGCTATGTCTTAAAAAATCTACTTTTGACATGCATGCCCAAGTATTAGGTTTTGAAACAAAGAAACATTCTCCACAGTCTGTAAGTCTCTGTCTTTAATAATCATCTACTGTTGCAGTACTCCCAACACATAAGCACACACATACACACTAAAATCCCCAACATTTAAAAAATGACATTGTGCCCACTTGATTTGCCAGTATTGATGATCCGCCAAAGCTATGATTTCTGTTGTCCAATCTACCACTGCTAAGAACCCACCAATGAAAAAACAGTACTAGGTGCTTTTTTGTTTGTCTGAAAAAAAAATACAACTTTATATGCTACAGTCCCACATAGTCAGTCCACTACTGACCCATTAACCCTAGGCCGCTGTCTCATTCTTACTCCCTGGAACTGCATTACCTTGGATGACTACTTTTATTTCCTAAGCAAAAGACACAAATTGGAAGTTGAGGCAAAAATCCAGACATTCTTTGAAAATCCATACACTTAAGAGGTATGAGTTCATGTTCAATACAACACTCTCCCTGTCAGGAAAGCCACAATTTAATGAAAGTGTACTTTTAATGTACAATATATTTGTGAGCTAACTTGTTTGTGTTCAGTAGGTAGACTGATCATTGCTAGCCTCTTTGTGCATGTGTCTCTCTCTGTCATGCGCACATATACACACACACACTCTTCTACTTTCACACAAAATTCTGCTTTCATGCATGCACTCACTCACTCCGTACTTATGTATTAACACAGGTAAGTGCTGTCCCTTTCAAAGGCAACAACGGTAAATCCATACATGAGTTGCTCTTCAGCGAGAACACACATACTAATTTTTTGGCACAAAATAATGGCATAAACACACTGACCCTTTTTTGGCTCAAAAACAAAACTAGAAGGGTGCTTTGGCGCATGCGTACACCGACATTAGCGTTACAGGTCACAGGAACAAAAAACAAAACAAAACAAAAAAGTGTTTTGGTGCATGCGTACATTGATGTTGCAGTTAGAGGTTGAGGGCCGCATGGAAGTGCTCTGAGGGCCGCATGCGGCCCGCAGGCCACAGGTTGGACACGTCTGCTCTAAATGATCAATTTGCTAGAAACAAAACTGTAAATAAAAAGCAGTATCAGTCTGTAAACTGATGCAAGTCCTCCTCTCTCTCTCTCTCTTTATATATATATATATATATATATATATATATATATATATATATATATATATATATATATATATAGGGAGAGCAAACACATAGAAGTAATGCAGTATCACTTCACAACCAGTATATAGCAAGCCACCTTTGTAACAAAAAAAGAAAGAAATCACTCAAACCACACCTAACATATGCCCATCTTCCTGAGTAAGATTTGTAAACAGTTACTGCCTTAAAAAGTCACCTTCTATATTTGACTGCTGCCTGTGACATAAAAAAATGAATGACTCACCTGGGAATCAATGGTTGCTCACCTTGTACTCCTTGATCTGAAACAAAAAACAGTCCTCAGCACCAAACAAAAGTAAAAAAAATAAGAAAAAAAAAGGAAAATAAATCCATAGAGTTGGCAGGACAAACCGCAAACCTCCTGTGAGCAAACATCCGCTTTACCTGGAACATGAATGAAGAAGAGGAAAGGCAAGCCAGTGATAACCAATTCTGCTGCTCATGGTCTATGTTCTGTCTTTCCTCCACTACGGCAGGCAGTCTTATACATAACCGAGTGTCTGTACACCATGCACAGACTGACACAGTCCTTCTGCCTTTTTCAGGGCTCTGAAGGCTGGAACAAGCATTCAATCCTCCAGTGTCGAACTGAAGAAACAGACATTCTCTCTTGCCTCTCTCTAAGCAGTCAAGCAGCAAACAGACCATTATTCTTCCTGCATTGGTTAATATACTGTCTAAGACAACCTAACAGAAGACAACAAGCTTTTCAAGTCAGCTGCTGTACATTAACCAATCCATGCACAGCGCAGGATGGAACTTGCAAGCTAACACTCAGTCACAGATTCGCAGAACAGGAAGCCAGCCAGTAGCATGCTAATTGGGTGGGGTAAAGAGACACTCTGATTGGCTGAATTGTCAGCAGTCAAAAGCAGAAGTCCCTTTACACGGAATATGAAAAAAATACAGGAGTTTAACTATATAAATCGGGCAATTGGGCATGAGGCTGTATTTTGATTGAAAAACAGGTGTACATGGCAATTCAGGACAATTGAGAACTATGACCACTGGATGTTTGGTGCTGTGCTTGTCCAAAGAGGTGGACACCCTATGACATCTAATGTCGTTAAGGTGCTCCAATATTCTCTGTTTAAACATTCTTGAATTCTGACTCACATAGAATTCTGAGCAGCTACAAATAGCTATATATATAATCCATTCACTATTACAATTTATACACCTGATAGCAAACATTTTTTTTTTTTTGCTGAAGTGAATTGCTTGGTTTTAAAAATATGTCTGCAGAAAGTACAATTGTCACACAATTAACATCCCATTATTAGAGAACCGTTAATGTTGTTTTGGACCAGAGACTTTGAAGTTCCCTTTTTGAAGCCACTGAAATGTTCACCTAGGGCCAGATTCATGAATGGCTACACTAAGTGCAGCTATCGTATATGCTGCATGTTGCACTGCATACATGATAGCACGCTATTAGCTCTACATTTAGTGTAGAGCCTCAAAACAAGGTTGAATGGCAAAATATGCTAATGAAATCATAAGTAGCCAAATTACATACTAATTAACTGATCGAACATGGCAGAGCTATTCAGGAACCCATTAAGCTATTCTGTACACTCAGTGTAGTCATTTGCTCTGAAATCCAAAACTCTTTGGATTACAGCCACTATTATGCTTAGAAAAAACAATGTTAGGGGTTGCGGCTGCCATCAGTAACCTGCATGTGCAAAAGGCTTTAATTCAAGGTACTGCTGCTGCTGCTGCCAGATTTCGGCCATGAAGAAGAATGGTGTTTGGACCCCATTGGACTGCATGATACAGAAACTGTAGAGTGATACAGGATGGACAGAGAAACGCTAGAGGAAATATGTCACTTCTGCCACCCTCTCCTGAGGCCTTAGGGAAATCATGGAAAACTCATCCCAGTGGAAACAAAGGTATGTGTAGCTTTATGTATGCTAACTACAGGTACTTTCCAGAGAACCACAGGAGATATATTAGTGGTGACACAGGCCTCGTCTTCCACATTATTCCATTAGTTTCTAAATGCAATGCTACAGCATCCAATGGAGCATATCTTTTTCCCATGCACCCAAGAAAAGAGAGAGCAAGAACCACGCAGAAAGTTTATGCAATAGCACATTTCCCTGAAGTTTTAGGGCCATAGATTGCACACACATATAAATAAAAGCTCCACCCAGTGAAAAGAGAAAGTGGTACATTAACAGGAAAGGATACCACTCTATAAACTGTCAGGTTGTCTGTAATGATCACGGAATCATCTACAATGTCTGTGCAGGTTATACAGGCAGTTTTCACGATTCATGGATATGGCACTCATGTGAGGTGTACATAAGGTATGACCTTTCACAAGGGCATCTAGTGGGGGATGCAGGTTATGCACTGGAACCTTGACTTATAACAACCATGTGAAACCCACACAACCCCACCAATTAAGGATACAACAATGGCCATAACCAAACTAGGAATATTATTGAATGTGTATTCAGATTGATCAACTCAAGCTTCCAGTGTCTTGGCACCTCAGGAGGTCCCCTGCAGTATGATCCAGAAACCTTTGCCAAAATACTCAAAGTCTCTTCCAAGTTACACAATATCTTTCTCAGATAAAAAGCTTCAGACCATCAACAAGGAGAACTAGGGGCAAGAACGCAGTTCCTAGGATCACAGGCAGGGCCAGCAGCTACATATGAGGAATATGAGGGACACTCTCCAGCTGTAAATGCTGTTGTCAGATGTAGGCAGGCACAATATAAGATGACTTTGGCTAAGACGCAAAGTATAGAGCACACACATTGGAAACCTAAATGAAAAACTAAGAATCTAAGCACATACAGATATCAAATCTGATGCCTGCAAAACTGAACAGGCTTTATTTGAGCATACAGAGATTGTGTTCTGCTAGCATTAGACAGAGACAACCCCCAAGGAAACATCTTGTATCTACAGTATTAACAGATAAGTCCAGAACCTGTACAGAAAAACAATATAGAGTTATATAACTGATTACTGTAATATGGAAATTTTCATATGTCCCGAAGGTGATACATGTCCCAGGTGTATGGTAATATCAGTAAAAGCTTATAGGTTCATAGGTAGGTACTAAGTTATTGGCCCTAGGGCCTATATAAGCCTAGCCAAATGGTACCCTGGCTTGCGCCACCCAAGAAAATTATTTTCCTGTGCCCCTGTCGAACAGAGCCACAGAAGTGATCCCCAGGGTGAATTTCTTATCCCCCATCCAATCATCAAGATTTTTCTTGAAGAGTGCTAATGAGGAGCTTTGTTTGATATAGACAGGTAGTTTGTTCCAGAGTATGGGAAGTCTCTGGGACAGGAATCTATCCCTCTAACATGTGCTGTTTATTGTGGTGACAAGGTTTAGGTCTCAGGAGTGTGTAGCTTGGAGGGATTTCTTTGAGTGGAGCATGTCCAACAGCTCTGGGTTTGGCATAGCTTTGTATGTTAGGCAGGGATCACCTCTGAGTAGGCGATATGCGATGGAGTAAAGCTGGAGTTTTTTGAGACTATCTGCATAGGGCATCTGTTTGAGGCTGGTAATCCTCTTTCTGAGGTATTTCTGCAGCCTTTACAGTTGTTGTAGATGTCTTGTGAGGTACACACCAAAAGGGGCATTGTACTCTTTAATGAGTCTAATGAGTGACGAGTAGAGGGGAACAATGACCTCTTTTTTCCTGGATGAGAAACCTTTTGTGATGAGGTGTGTCCTGACTACTGTGGCGATGTGATTATCAAAGGAGAGACTACTGTCCACCTGTGTCAAGGTCTCTTATTACACTTTTGGTGTTAAGTAGACTACCTCCTATGTGGTAGTTCATGGGTACAGAGTTTTTATCAAAAGGGATGACAATGCACTTTTTGGCATTGAGCTTGATGCCATGGCTTTGACACCAGGCATCTGTCTCAGTGAGGCCCTTTTGTAGGATGTCCACCTCGTTAGGAGTTTTGATTACAGCTCCTAGTTTGAAGTCATCTGTGAACTTCATTAGCCAAATACCTTCTGTGTTAGCCTGTACTTCAAAGAAGTAGATACAAACAGTAGAGGACCCAGGGCTGAACCCTGTGGTACTCCACTTGTCACTGGTCTGAAGTTGGAATTGGAGTCTGCTACTTTCACAGTGTGGGTTCTGTCAGCGAGCCAGTTGGCAACCCATCTTGTGACATGGATTTATACCTAGTTTAGTGAGTTTATCTGTAATTCCAGAGTGGGGGATGGTGTCGAAAGCCTTGGCGAGATCTAGATAGACTGTGTGAACCACCATACCGTCATCTACAGCTTTGGTGACAGCTTCAAAGAAGTTTATCAGGTTTAGGAGACATTATCTGCCTTTTACAAACCTGAACTGGGTAGGGTCTGGAGTTTGGAGATTACCAATGTCATTGTCTTTAAGTTCCATGATGATACGTTCCATAGCCTTGCAGACCAGGCTCATCAGGCTAATGGGGCGATAGTTCCCAGGGTCCGTGGTGGCTCTCCCTTTGTGGAGTGGGATAACCATTGCTGTGTGCCAGTCAGTGGGCACACAGTCTGAGGTGAGGCTATGATTGAACATGGTACTTAGTTGGGGTGCCAGTTCATTTTGTAGTTCATGTAGAACGCAGCCTGGGATGTTGTAAGGTCCCATGGATGCTGTGTTCTTGGTTTGGAGAGTGTGTTTTTTACCTGTGCAGCTGTGATTACAGGAACTTTGCATTCTTCCAGTATAGAGATGGACCCTTTAGGGGATGAGAGGGGGGGGGGGTAAAGTTAGCAGTGAACCTATCTTCCAGGATGTTGGCAATATCAGTTGGTTCTGTATATTTAGTGCCATTGTGCTGTAACTCAGAGCAGATCTGCGTGTTGCCATTGAGATTCTTGAGATAGCTATAGAATGCTTTGTGGTTGTCTTTGGAATCAGTGGCGATTTCATTTTCGTAACTACCTTTGGAGGACTTTATAAGGGATCTCAGCTTCTTAATGAGGCTGACCAGGGAGTTCCTCCAATCCTTCTGTTGTAGAGTTTGTTTATGGCAGGGGACCACCAGATTGGCTTGCTTATTTTGGAGGATAGCATTTTGGCTTTGTTAGGGATTGCACGATCCATGCACCCGTGTAAGTACTTATAAAGTGCATTTGTATAGGATTCAGGAGTCATATCTCTATTGTCCGTCAGCATGGGTGTTGTGTAGTTTGCTACTTCTGTCTTAAGAAGCGTGAAGTTGGCTTTGGAGAAATTCTTTATGGTGGTTTCCCTAATGGGGGGTGGGATGTGGATGTCTAGGGTGATTAGCTTGTGGTCGTATCTGACCAACGAGGAACTGACCTCTGGTGTGGAACACCGATTGCCCTTGTTGGTAATGACCAGGTCTAGGATATTGCTGCCTCTGGTGGTTGTGTGGATAAGTTGATCCAAGGCATTGGAATTTATGAATTCCAGAAAACGTTGAGCTCAAGAGTTGATACATAAGTAGTTTTCCGATTAATGGGGGGTAGTTGAAATCACCCATTGTTAGGGTGTTAGGGTGTACCCTAATATTTTCAGATGTATCAAGAAATGAGGAGTGGGAATCCTGGGGCATGGTGGAGGATCTGTAGCAAGCTACAATTTCGATTGTGGTCTTGCCCAGAATTAGATGCACTTGGATAATCTCGGATGCATTATGCTGAGCAACTAGCCTGGAGGTTTGGATATCCTTAATGAATATGGACACGTCTCTGCCTTTAGTGTTTCAGTCCAAGTTAGGTGCCCAAAAGGTGTGGTATGAATTATAGCCTGGTAATGCAGGGTGCTCTCTGGAGCCTTGAACCAGGTCTCTGTCATTGCACAGATGTTGATGTTCTCCATTTTAAGGAGTGCCTCGAGTGAGTGCATTTTGAGGTTTAGACTTCTAGCATTGAGTAGTATTATCCTCAGAATTTGCTTGCTTGTACCTGTTATGGTGGTGAATTTGTCATTTGAATTGCCTAAAAAAGGCACTATAGGGGTGGCGAGAGCCTTAGCCAGTATCCAGAATCCCAAGGGTGACAGGTGCAGCCCATCTCTGGCAAAGCATCGTGGTCTGTCGATCATGTCATCCCAGGCAGACAGATACTGGATCCCCTTAGAATGACACCAGAAGCTTAGCCAGTTGTTGAAGTCAATCATTTTGTCCTTGTACTGTGGTATCATTCTGGGTGATGGCAGGATGCTACTCAGAGCTAGGGTCATACCTGCCTCTGGGCTACAAGATCAGACAGCTCCTCCATGTCTCTTTTCCTGTAGTCTAGGGAGGTACATCTCAGGTCATTCACACCAACGTGGACAATGACAGAGTCATATTTGTACTTGTTGTGGAGTGACCTGAGTGCATGCATTATGTGGCGGATCCTGGCACCCGACAGGCAGTTGATAGTAACTTTCTCCTTGTTTAGCCTGGTGAGTGGAACATGAGTGTGCCTGACTATAGAGTCACTCATGACTAGAGTGTTGGGTACGTTGTTATGCATTATGGGCTGTGGTTGAGTGGCCCACTGAGTTTGTGGGCTATGCTTCACTTGGGTTGTGTTGGTGGGTGGAGGTTTCCTGCGTGTCTGCTTTGGAGGTCCCTGTTGCTTGGGTAAATTGTTATTGAGAGACTCAGCGAATGTAGGTGTGTGTTTTGTGTTTCTGTGTGCATGTTTTGGTGGTGTAGGTTTTGAGGGAATATGTGATGAGTGTGGTGTGGTGCAAGTGTTTTCCTTCTCCTCTTGACTTTCTAATCCAGTGTTGGGTGAAAACAGCTTTGCTTCCAGTTTGGCTATATAAGTGCATCTCTGATTTCTCACAGGTTGCACTGCTGGGTGATAGGAGAAAAGGGTTGTTTGTGTACATGAGGCAATTGCTGCATTGCCCCAAGATACTCAGATTCATCAGGTAGACAGGTGAAAACACTGGGAGCTGACCCTTAGACATGCCTGGATATGTGCTTATCTATTAAGTACTAAAAACTGTTTTCTTCTAGGCAAGTGAGGAAAGTTGAGTGCTGTAGTAATTTGTAGCTTATTTAGTGCTTACAATGAGTTCTGAACAAGTGCTGAGCTCAAAGAAACAGATTTGAGTGATGAAACTAAAAAACTGGCTAGTTCTAAGATACAAAATTAAGTTAGAAGGCTGCCCTCCAACATAGAAAGGCTTGGGGGCTTAGAAGCTTACAAACAGTCCTGAATACAGCAAATCTGTATCTGGACCAGACGACTTACAGGAAAGGCAGGAAACAAGCTTAGAAAATTTTTTTGTTGTTTGTTTGTAAAGCGGAAAGAAGGAGCAGAAACTAGGTGGGCAGGCCTTCTCAAATGTTCTCCCTGGATTAGGTAGAATGAAGTAATGACACTAGACTGGGAGGAGTGTCCCAGATCAAATTTACAGTAGGGACGGGCAACTGCAAACCTACCAAGTATAAGAACATGATACCAATAGGGATACCAATAGGGAGGGAGGGTGGGAAACAATATGACACACTCCTTGGCAGGAATTCAGAACAAAAACCCAAACAGATGCTTAATAAATGTAGACAATATCCAGTTAATACCTTACACACAGTGAAACTAGATAGAAAAGTATGCAGCAGACAATAAAAGTGCTATAAATAACTCGTAAAAATAAGCAAAAAAAAAGGATACTTAATGTTATAAATTACAGATCCAAGTTTGCTTAGTGTCCTTCCTCCTATTAGTTCAGTGTAAAATGGCAGAAACACTCACAAGTTAACTTCTTAGGTAACAGAAAGTTGAAACCTGAAACAACTTTAAATAACCAATGAGGTGCTTAATCCAAGTCATAGTCCAGGAAACCCCAATCAGCCAATGATCTTAAACAATCCCAGTGTCACTGAAATGCAGTGTGGCTTTGGCTAAACTAAGATGGCCTTAAACATGTGCTCAGACACACAGCCTCCACAACAACTAGGCCCACAACACAAGCCTAAATATGGACAATGCTACAAATTCCCACACTACTTAGGTGAAAAAAAACTGTGTGGATGTTCCCCATTACTGTGCATCAAGTATTTCATTTGATCATTCCATATAAACCAGTGAGCAGGTGAATGTTAGCATCATTTGCACAAATAAAACAATAAGCAATACTTAAACATCTACTTTGACTGTATTAGTAAGAATAGTAACAGAAATACAGTGAGAGTCAACAATTACAGAATCAGTCATTCACAACTGATTATAAACGATGAGTAAAAACATTTACTCTGCAACACATTTACATTAAAAGAAGGTTCTGAGTACGCAAGCATTAGCAACTCCGTGTAGACATATATGCACCCCAAAGTCATAAAGAAATGTACAAAGGGCAAGACACAGTCATTATTACTTGCACAGGGTTAGTGGGGGGAACAGGAGGGCAAACCTGACACCCAAGAAGTGTGTGAGTGTGTGCAAGTAGAACAAAAATTAATTCCCCAAATATTCAATTTGTAGGGCCAGTAGTAAGATATGCCTAGCAGTCAACATTACTGCTTAGATAGGGTTTTTGTGTGTGCATGTGTGTGTGTGTGTGTGTGTGTGTGTGTGTGTGTGTGTGTGTTTGTGTGTCTGCATGAACACAATCAAGCACTGTGCTAGCGCTATGTCCTGGCATCTTAGATAGTTGTAAATTATAAAGCACAAACTGAAGCAGATAAACACAAAAGCCAGAAGAAGTAGCTGGACTGAATCCACTCAAAGTAATGCAGGCTGCAAATCACCACACAGTTGTAGAATGCAGAATCCACTTTATTAACTTCAGGCCAAAAAAATCCAAGGATGAGCGCTTTCGTCCAGAAAGATCTAGGGCCAGATTCAGGAAGCCTCCGTGTAAGAGTTATAACTCTTACACGGAGGCTGCAGTTAAACGGTGTGATGTCAGCATGTCATGCATATGCATGAGGTGCATGAGGCATGCTGAATCACACCGTAACTCTTACACGGTCTGTGTAGAGTAGAAGCGTGTCCGTGACACCCAGAAGTCTAGAATGGCTGAAAGTAAACAGCCACGAGGGAAGCCATGGAAATGTGAATAACCACACTACACAACACATGCCCCCACAGACCAGCAATGTAAAAAGTGAACAGATGTTGTAAAATGAAAATAAAAACTGTTTTATTTTTTTTAAACCCCGTAAATGTGTGCTACTGTGTGCGCTCGTGTGCGCGGGTGTGCTACTAGTGCAACTGCAGTTAGCAATCAGTGGAAAAGGATATAAGAGCTAAATATGCAAAATAAGCCAAGAAGTAATAGCATAGCGGTAGAGTTGTCGGCTTGAGAGCAGGCAGGCAAGGTTCGAGCCCACACAACAACCTTTTTTTTTTTGTAAATAAGCACTAAAAAGGCCCCGGACAGTATAGTACAAATGTAAAAGTATTCCCTTTTGTAAAATGGAATGAAATGGAGCATATGTTTTCAAGTAATACAATAATAAAACATTTAGAAATGTACTGATAGCTAAACTGCAGTGAGACAGAGTGCCCGTAGCTAAGTAGTGTTTCACAAACTGCAAACTGCTTGCCCATAGCTAAGGACTGGTTTAACAAGCTCAAACTGTGTGCAACTAGCTGTGCTGAGTTTAACATGTGTGGTACTAGCCAATTAAGGTGTAACCCAGCGCACACCGTTTGCGCGACGCTCCCACAAGTTAACCGGTGGTGTGCATGTGTGAGCTCCGCGCAAACGAGCGCAGTCCTGGTTTTAAATGCTTAAAAGTGCCTTTGGCACTTTTGATTGACAGGTCCTGTACTCATTTCGAAAGAAAAATAAATATCCACTGTCAGTCTCGAACCCAGGACCTTGATAACACTAGTCTGTATGACCTACCACTAAGCCATGACTCTCATACAAGAACATAGTGCTAAAATATATATAACACGTAATAGTAAGAATCAATAGAAAGGTAATATAGGATGTGTACTACCCAAAGCATGTCAGGTAGATTTTAATGCCTGAATTACTGGATTCTCACACTAGTTTAGTGTTCACGGAAACAGCCCTGATAATTGTTAGCTTGTACATAATAATGTGAGGTAATGTTCATATATGAAAGTATTATATGTACATATATATATATATATATATATATATATATATATATATATATATATATTAATACATGTGAAATATAGTGGTAGGTGTCAGTAGTCACACACACTCACTACAGGAAACAGTCAAAATAAATGCAGCAACCACAATCTACAACACAGCCTGACTACTGTGAGACTTAATAACCCTTTTAACTGCGTAAAGGTGCCTTCAGCACTTTGATTGACAGGTCCTATACTCAGTTTTGAAGAAAGAATCCCTACTGTCAGTTCCAAACCCAGGACCTTGGTAACACTAGTCTGTATGACCTACCACTAAGACATAACTATCATACAAGAACATAGTGCTGAAATAAATATTACGTGTAATAGTAGGAATCAATAGAAAGGTAATATAGGATGTGTACTACCCAAAGCATGTCAGGTAGATTTGTAATGCCTGAACGACTGTATTCCCATACTAGTTTAGTGTTAACAGTAACAGCCCTGCTAATTGTTAGCTTGTACATAATAATGTAAGGTAATTACATATATGAAAGTATGTATATGTACACATACGTACATATACATATATATATATATATATATATATATTAATACATATGAAATATAGTGATAGGTGTCAGTATCCATACACACTCACTACAGGAAACAGTGAAGATAAATGCAGCAACCAGAATCTGCAACACAGCCTGACTCCTGTGAGACCTACTAACCCCTTTAACTGCTTAAAGGTGCCCCCAGCACTCTGATTGATAGGCCCTATACTCAATTCGAAAGCAAAATATAAGCATACTAGTAGGCCCTACCACAACACCATTGTAACACTAGTCTGTATGACCTACCTGTAAGCCATGACTCTCATACAGGAATATAGTGCTAAATAAGTGGAACATATAATAGTAGGAATGAAGATAAAGGCAATATAGTATGTGTACTACCCAAGGCATGTCAGGCAGACTGTTACTGTCCCAATTACTGGATTCCCATACTAGTGTAGTGTTAACAGAAACAGCCCTGCAAATTGTTAGCTTGTACCCAATATTGTCAGCTAGTGTACATATATGAAAGTATGTATATGTACACATATGTATATATAGCAATACATATGAAATATAGTCGTAGGTGTCAGTATGCATACACACTCACTACAGGTAACAGGCGAGAGAAATGCAGCAACCTGAATTCACAACACAGCATGAAGCATGAGAGATGTACTAACCTTCACACTCACAGAATAATGTCAACAGCATACCAGCATGGTCCACGCCCTTACAATCTGAAAGGGCAATGCCTATCTCACATACCCTTTTATAGCACTGTCCTGAAATCACAGTGAGACATGCAATCAGTACACAACTGGCTGTATGCAATTAGCCAATGCCGCCTTACAATTGGTGCAGAGGCCATCACATGGACCTATGCAGATACCTACAAAAGCATCCAGTACCCACACTCCACACATGCAATACAGTCATTGCACAAAACCTACTGATAAAGAGAGAGAGACAGAGAGAGTAATAAAAAAAATATACAGACAGCCAGCAGCAAAACCAGCAGCAGCAGCAGCAAACAGCAAGCAGCACCACTGACACAGCAACAGCTGCCACAAACACAGGTAATGCAAAGTAGCAGGTTAATACTGTGTTTACTGTGACACCTCCAAATGTATCATAGTTCACTATCTATAGGTATGTCCATGAGATAGGTTGTGTGTACATAGTCCTGAAATATATACATATGTAATATTGCTGTACATGTTGCCCATACTTAGAACTTCCATAGCTTAGAACACAAGGCCAGTTGTGCATATGATGCAGTAGTTACCAGGGTCAGTAGAGGTTACTCCTCATTGGTGTGGGACCACTGTGTATGTATGGCACTGTTCAGGTGCATATCCTGTAGTATGGCCAGGGATTAATATCAGTCTGTCATGTGGTGCTATGTCCCCCAGGGGTGAACGTAGCACACATCCAGGGATACCATTTCGTAACAGTGATGCTATGTGTTCTGCAATGTTGAGGGTGGCCCTCACCTGGACATGTGAGAGGATAGGGAGGTTACAGTAATCTGTCATAACTAATTCCACTTGTGTAGGAGAATGGTGGGGGGTACCTGCACCTAAACTGTCTGCAACAATGTTGCCAATATCTGTGCATTTGGTGAATGTGACGCATCCTAACACTGATGACCACAGATGCCTTGCCTTCATGTAAATCTGCCCTGTGCTGCAGTAGCCTCCTGCTATTGTTATACAATGTGCCTGTATCTGTAGTCCACTGGACAGGATAAATAAGTGGTGTGCATACATTCTGGGTTCGGACTGTTATGCAGGCACAGGCACGTATGGAAAGGTACACCAGACAGGGTCTGAGGGAGCTGAGAGCATGTCGCACAGCCATGACAGACGGCATGCGTGATGTTGCGAATGCTATCCGTAACTGCACAGATGTCATTGACAGACGTTGTGGGGACATACAACAGCTGCTCCACAACCAGATGTCCATGGGCCAGGGCGATGGTGTGCGTTTGCGACGTCGACATGGCCATATGCCATCAACAGCACCAGCTGGCAGTAGCCGTGGACAACAACAGGCCCACTCACGCACCTCAAGTGCCAGCAACAGCAATGCTGGGTCTGTGCTGTCATCAGGATTCCCCAGGAGACCACGTGCACGTGGCTCTGGACAGTCCCAACAGGGAACTGTGTCCAGTCAACACACCCCCGCTTCCGATGACAGTACCCAGTCTGGGTTAGTACCGGATACGGCCCGTAGCACCCCTGCCAGGCACAGGTACAGTGTCCGTGCCCACAGACACTGATCTGGATGACCTGACAGGTGCAGTCTGTGGCTGTCCACAAAACCCTGTACATGGCAGCCATTATGTGGGACTGTGTGCGTGCTTATACACATGCAGAAATCTAACACCTAGGGCAAACACATACACACACACACTGCACCAACACCGGTCCACCCTGTACTGCTGCCCCTCACAGACACACATACACACACATGTCAATCGGTGTTACCAGTGGCTGGCTTGGGCATACCTAACCCACACCCTGTGCATATGATGACACTGTGCCACCTCCTGCATACTACAACATTGGTGCAGGAACAGGTAAACACGTTGCTGATGCACAGGGTGACTACATAGATGTGTATAAGTAGTAACATGTTGGTAACTGTTCACTGTTCCACTATGATTGTGTGTATATCCCAGCAGTCCTGCTGCAGTAACTGTATGAATGTCCTCAATTGTTATCTGCACCCATACTACTTACCAAAGTGTACCAGCTGCACACCATCACATGCTACCATTGACTATGGGAATGCGCATTATGTGCTGTTATGTAGATTCAGCTATTTGTATCTGTGTCTGTCACACATGCATTTACACACACCCTGCTACCCCCACACATGCACACGCTCACCTGCCATTCCCATTATTTATTACCCTACATGAGTAGCTGTCGATACATGACAGGTACAAATTTGAGAAGTGCACTATGTTGATTACTACCGATTACCTCCTCTCTACCTGTACTCACAGGGTGCAGGCAACCTCATTAGTTCAAAGGTGTAATGTGCATCAGGTACTGTGGTACCCTGATTGCCACATCAAACATGTTTCCCATACGGAAATGCACACACAGACACATCCCACATCCACACACTTGCCACATTCAGGCTTCAAAACACTATCTAGGTATATTCTGGTACATGTGCGTGTTACAGTAGCATGTAACACTATACTGAGTACTGGCAGTTGTCTGTTGTCATGTTGTTTGTATAGAGTAAAAGGATTGTTCGTTTATCCTACTTCGTGTTGTGGACATTACTTGAAGAAGTGTTACCTTACATGTGTTATTGGTACCACCACCTTCTCTTTTGTAGTTTTGTTTGTATAGGGTGCTGTCAACATCACTGCTTGTTAAGGGAAATGTGCATCCTGCAGTGCATAGCCCCATTTGGCAAAAGCCACATCCCACCCCCACCATTGTGCACACACACTAACCACACCCACAGTAAAACACATACTTTCCATTTGCAAGATTCAAACCCCTACCTAACTGTGTTATGACAGTAGAGGCGGACACATTAGCAGAGTGTGCTATTTGCATTAGTGGGAGAAATCCTTTCTAATGCTGTATATAGAGGGTGCTGACATCATCTGTGTGTAGGAGGAGGGATGTGCACCCTGTAGTGCGTTCTCCCAGTTGGCAAAAGGCACTTATCCCTCCCAGCATTATGCACACACACAAACCCCACTCATACTAACACACATACATTCCCTTTACAGGATTCAAACCCCTACCTAACTATGTTATGACACTGGAGAAAGACGCATTAGCAGAGCACACTATACGAATTATTGGAGGACTTTAATTCAGGTAATATAGTTATAGAGTCCTGACATCATCAGTGTTTCAAAAGGGGAATCTGCATCCTGTAGTGTACTGTCACAGTTGCTAATAGGGGCATTTCCCACACACACATCGATGTGTTCGAGGTTTGCATATGTGGGGGATCCAGTACTCCAGTGTGATTAGTATATGGTTTGATTGCAACAATGAGGGATATACTTCCAGTGGTGAGCATTTTGTACTCATGTTTGTGATGATCAGGTCTAGTATATCTGCCCCTCTTCTGGGAAGGTTGATTACCTGTTCCATAGCTAAAGAGTGTCTGATCTATGGGAACCCTAGAGCTTGGGTATTGTGGCTTGTGAAATGTTCACAGTCTATGTTTGGGTAGCTAACGTCACCCAGTATGATGGTGTTTGCAGATAAATCTATACTCTCCTGTGTGAGCATGAAGGCTGTGTGGGAGTCCTGAGTTTGAGAGGGTGCTGTAAGAGCTCCTCTGTGTCTCTTTCCATGTGGTCCAGGGAGGTACGTCTCAGGTTGTTTGCACCAGCATGGACAATGACTGCCTCATACTTGTACTTGCTGTGGAGTGACCTATGTGCCTGTGTTATGTGGCACATTCTATCACCCGACAGGTAGCTAAATGTGACCCTCACCTTGCTCAGTCTGGAGGGCGGGACGTCAGTCAACAGCTCATGTCAAGCATGTTCACACCCCTCATAAATGATGTGGAAACCTTCAAAGGCCCCAGGCCTGTTGAAAATATGGACCAGACTGCAGATACCTGTATAAAGGCATTCTATGGATACATTCAGGAATGCATGGATCATGCAACCACATATGAAAGCATGACTCAATCCTCCAAAGGCAGAAGTCCTGTGTGCTGGACACCAGCCATAAACAAACTATACAATAGAAGGATGAAGCCACTACATGATACAACTAACTCCCAAAATGTGAAGGCATCACTGATGAGTATTAGAAGACAACTACAGGCACTCATACGATTGTCTAAGGCCATCTTTGAGGGAAGATTCCACAAGCCACTGAGGATAATCACAAGGCTTCCTGTAGTTATGTTAGGAACCTGGGTGGTAATACCCAGATATGCTCAGAGGTAATCCAAGATGTCACACAAAATACAAAACACACAGACATTGCCATCATCCTAGTGGACAGGTTCACTGCTACCTTCTCCCCCCCAACACACCAAAAGGGGAAATATGTCTCCCAGCAGAGTGCTGCCCCCCCTGACATCACAGATGCTCAGGTAAGAGCTGCCCCCTCCAAAGCAATAAACACTGCATCAATGGGACCAGACAGTGTCCCAGGTTGTGTCCTACATGAACCACAAGAAGAGCTACACCCAGAAATAACACTACTGTTCAGTCCCAGCCTTACTACACGATATGTGGCCAAAGAGTGGCGTACAGCAACAGTGGTCCCTCTACATTCAGGTGGTGCCTTAACGGATCCTGGACACTATTCGCCCCATATGTCTGAATAGCTTGGTCTGCAAAGCTATGGCAAGGATCATCATGAACCTCACATATATAGATATTGGGGACCTACAGACATGTCACCATACACAGTTTGGCTTTGTTAATGGCAGATCCTGCCTCTCAAACCTGTTTGATTTCTTTGAAACAGTCACCAAGGCCACTGTCAAGGGGAAGGAGGTCTACACAGCCTACCTGGACCTTGCATAAGCCTTTGATACAATACCCCACTTGTGCATTCTAGGGAAGCTCACCAGTGTACATATTAACCCCTATGTCACTATGGATATTGCACAGTGGCTCAAGGGCAGAACACACATGGTTAGAATTGCTGGGGCCATGTCAGCCTCAAACCAGTTACAAGTGGTGTCCCACAAGGCTCAGCCCTGGGAGCTGTCATGTTCATTATATATTTATCACAGGTACAGGCCAACATGGAAGTACTGTGGCTGAGCAAGTCGCAGATGACTGCAAACCAGACGCCATAATCAAGTCTCCAGCTAACACACGCGTCCTCCAAAAGGGCCTCTTGCAAACACACGACCTGTGCCACAGCCATGCCCTCAAGGTGTATGACAAAAAGCGTATAGTCATCCCCTTTGTCAAACACAAGGTGACCACAAAGTACCACATATGTGTTAATCCATTAAGTGCAGATGAAGGAATTATGGACCATGGGGTACACAGGTTGATAGCATTCTACCATTTGACAACAACATGGACAAAGTGGTTAGAAAAACATTTTATATGGGCCACATCATCATGATGGGATCCACATGTAGATCAGGGGAGGACATTGTGCCCCTTTACTCATCCCTCATCATGCCCATAATTGACTATAATGTCAGCATGCACCTTACCAGACACCTGCAGCAACTGGAAAGACCACATATGTACCTCGACAAGAGGATCAAAGGGCTCCAACAGATGCCACATACTGACTGGTTAAAGAAACAGCAGCTCTACTCAGTGGCATAATGCCTCTTCATAGGCACTCTGTGCCTGACATATAAAGCCATGTCAAACCCTCACTTAATGGCCATGCTGCACCTCAGAATATCCAGATCCCATCAGGATACACGCTGGAAAGACTTGAACCTCAGGAGTGATATACATAGGACATGCTGGAGGGGCACATTCATACCTCAGAGGCTCCCTTCATTCTGGAATATTATCCCAATAGAGGTTAGGCAGAGTCACTCAGTGACTATCTTCAAGAGTGATATTAATGACTGGATGTGACATTGTAGGGTTACCCTGGGTATCACTTATGTGTCACTGTTAGACAGAGGCACAGTATATTAACCTTGGAAAAGGGCATAGCAAGATAGATTTACAATGCATGGTGAAAGCCACACACATTCTGGCTAGGTGGATAAATGCCCTGGGCAGACATCCCTGTATGAACCTATGGACCTATGTATCTTGTTCACCATTGGCCCTATGTGCTGTTAATCACCAATGCTATCTCAATACTATGGTAGCATGTGCAAAGGTCGGTTGTCAGTCACCTCTATGGTACAGTTGTGGAATATGTGAGTCATGTAGTAATGTCACAGCTGCCACATGTACACAGTCAACCCTATCCCTACCCATGGATGTACAACACATGTATGACATGGAAACACATGGCCAAACTGTGGACTAAGCACTCTGAACCCAGTACTGGCATAACCTGTCAGGTGGCATGAAATACTACAGTGACAGCAATACCAGTCTGATGTGGACCTACACTGACAGCAATACAAGCATGGAAACACACCGGGCCATTCGTGGAGCCTAAGGATAGCATCCTGCATGACTGGCAGACACCTCTGCAGCTGGCACACAGGCATACGTTAGGCCTGCACACAGCACGCATAACACATAGCACACAAATCCTGTGTGCCAAACAAGCACAGTTTGTACAGCTATACAACACTCCTGCTGCAGTTGTGTTAGGTACCTTTATTGTCCAGTACAGTGAGGACATGCTCACCAGGCTGGACAAGGTGTAGGTCACAGTGATATGCTCATGGGGCACTATGGTCCACCACATAACACAAGCATACAGGTCAGTCAGATGCATGGACACATATGACTCAGTCATTGTCCATGCCACCACAGCTGATGTGGGATGTCCCTCACTGGGATACATGATAGGGAACATGGAAGGGATCAATGAGCAAGTGACACAGGCTGGTAGAACCCTGACCTTGGTTGGCATCAGACCCTCACCAGGGATTCTGACATATTACTGAATGCTAATGAATTACTGTAGCTACAACACCCTAGCTGGACGGTTCTTAGCATGCGGTCACTGCATTGCTATGGAATAACGTCTTACCACTCCCACAACAGGTGAAAACATGCAGCACCTGTTCATCAACAACAGGTAGACTACATGCCCCAGACCAGGTGTGTATCCCTCACTACTAGGCTGATAGCATCTACATCTCACACTGTATATACACATCCCACATGCAGCACCTGCACAGAAGACCACAGTCAAAATGTTACCCTGTGCAAATACCATGTATTCACATGTGGCAGGCATCACACATGGTAACTATTGAAGGTCACAGGTACATATGTGTATTTGGCACACACATACATCATGTGTGCATTGCCATAACTGGTTTGATCAATGTCATGCCTTATTGTGAGAGACAACCCGCACACATGGGCATTCTGTGTGGGCAAAACACACGTGGCATGTCTGTAATCAAAAGCCATAAATAATTGTGATATCGTCTAGAAAGGGGTATGTGCATCCTGTAGTGTGTTTTCCCAGTTGCCAAAAGGGATATTTCTGTCATACACACTTACCCCCTCTTCACACACACTTGCCAGTTGCTGGATTCAAACCTCTACCTAGCTATGTTATGACACTAGAGACAGATGCATTAGCAGAGCGAGCTATTCACATTACTGGGAGATTTCCTTTCCCCTGATATACTTATAGGGTGCTGACATCATCAGAGTTTAGAAAGTGGAATGAGCATCCTGTGGTGTGTTTACACGGTTGCCAAAAGGGATGTTCCCTTCATGCACACTTACTTGCCAGATTCAAACCTCTACCTAACTATGTTATGACACTAGAGATGGACGCATTAGCAGAGCATGCTATTTGCATTACTGGGAGCTTTCCTTTCTCCTGATATACTTATAGGGTGCTGACATCATCACAGTTTAGAAAGTGGAATGAGCATCCTGTGGTGTGTGTACACAGTTGCCAAAAGGGATGTCCTTTTCATGCACACTTACCCCCCTTCACACACACTTGCCACCTGCTGGATTCAAACCCCTATCTAACTATGTTATGACACTAGAGACAGACGCATTTGCGGAGCGTGCTATTCAGATTACTGAGAGATTCATTTTCTCCTGATATACTTATAGGGTGCTGACATGATCAGTGTCTAGAAAGGGGAATGAGCATCCTCTGGTGTGTTTTCACAGTTGCTAAGAGTAACATTTGGACTGTGTGTGAGCATGCCCAGTTCAGCCTTCCCATGGCATGTTGTGTGAAAGATGTCTCATTCATCTAAGTGTGTGAGCATGCCCAGTGTGAGCTTTCCATATGTTGAACTCTGCAGCCCATCACATTTGTGGATGACTGTGACCTTCAACAAATACCTCCAGTTTATGGTTGTGTGTTCTGTGCCATGTTGTGTAGTTACTTTCCAAATGCTTTTTGTGTGAACACAACAGGGAGTATACTGTGCCTGCAGGTTTTGCATGGGATACTTTGCACACAATTGTCAACATCCGTTCATACTGACCTAACACTGTAGTACTGTATAGTGTAGTGGTTCAGTACTTTCACTGTGGTGATCAGTATCCTGGGCTTTAGTCCTATCACTGCTTTACATTTCCATAGTGTGCACAACAGCCTGGTTAGGGTCCAGTTGTGCACATTTGCACAAAGGCGGTGCCTCTACGGACCCTGGTAATTACCATCCCATAAGCTTAACATGTCTAGTCTGCAAAGCTATGGAGAGGATCATAATGGAGCTCATAAACAAAGATATAGGGGACATGCAGACATTGGACCCGTCCCAGTTTGGCTTGGTCAAGGGCAGATCATGCCTTTTGAACTTGGTTGACTTCTTCAAAACAGTCACTAAGGCCATTGCTGAGGGAAGGGCAGTCCATACAGCCTACCTTGACCTTGCAAAGGCTTTCGACACAATACCCCACTCGGGTGTTGTAGAAGGACCTACCAACCTAACTGTCAACCCATATGTCACAAGATGGGTTGTGAACTGGCTTAAGGACAGGACCCACAGGGTTAGAGTTGCTGGCGCTATGTCAGACTCCAAGCTGGTCACAAGTGGTGTCCCACAGGGCTCAGTCCTTGGCCCCCTATTGTTCATCATCTACTTCTCAGAGGTACAAGCCAACATGGGAGGACTTTGGCTGACAAGGTTTGCAGATGACTGCAAACTGGGCGCCATAGTGGACAGTGCATCAGACACGGATATCCTTCAGAAGGGACTCACGGACACTGATAGCTGGTGCCAGAGCCATGGCCTGATTTAAATGCCAAAACATGTATAGTCATACCCTGCGGGAAAAGCAAGGTAACCCCAAGCTACCTTATAGGTGGCACTCCTGTAAGCACAGAGGAGATTATCATGGACCTGGGGACCCAGGTTGACAGTGGCCTTTCTCCTGACACTCACGTTGCTAACGTGGCTAGAAAGACCTTCTACATTGCCCACCTGATCAGGAAGGGATTCACATCCAGATCTAGTGGGGTCATTGCTCCCCTGTACTCTGCACTTATCAGACCAATGATCGAGTACAATGCCCCATTCTGGATGTATCTCACCTGACATCTGCAGCAATCAGAGAGACCCCAAAAGTCCCTCACCAAAAGGATAAAGGGTCTCCAACATCTGTCATATGCTGCCAGATTGAAGACACTCCAGAGGTGACATGTGCCTGACATGCAAGGCCATGTCCAACCAGGAAGTAATGGACATGCTCCACCTCAAAATCGCCAAATCCACCAGAACCACTAGGGCAAGTGACTTAAACCTTAGCAGGGATATAAGTAGGACATATTGGAGGGATAGATTTATCACTCAGAGACTCCCTATGCTGTGGAATACAATCCTGGTCCATGTGAGGCAGAGCACCTCACTGGCTCTGTTCAAGGGGAATCTTTACTTGTGGATGGGAGATCATAGGTTTACCCCGGGGACCGTCTCTGTGCCACTGCTGGACAGAGGCACGACAAACTAATGGACACAGTATTGTTTCCATATAAGGGGTGGCGTACGCCACAAAACTCTGGGCTGGGCTTATACCTGCCTTAGGGCAGATAGCCTAGTATAAACCTATGAACCTATCTGACCATGTTGCATTATGTTCGGATATGAACTACTTACAACAGCCTCATCCAACATCAGTAGTGTATTCCACAACATAGGTGTACATTGGCAAACACTACCGATGTGCCCTAGGCCATTTCTAATGCTAGTCTGAGAGTGTGTTTGTCCTTCGACACATTGTAAGTGTAGTTTGCCATGACATATGTCTTGTGTAGTATACTGTGCCTCTGTCTACCTGTGACATAACAATGATACCCAGGGTAAAACTACCGTCTCCCATCCACTCATTAAGATTCCTGTTGAGGAGAATCAATGAGTGACTCTATGGGTAACCTGTACTGGTAGTTTACTCATGCGTGGGGGTGGCTTCTGTGTTATGGATAATGCAGTACAGCTTGTCCTATGTATGTCAGTGCTGGGGTTCAGGTCCCTCATGTGCATAGCTCACTGCCATTCAGATTGTACAAGGTGCAGCATGTTCATTGATTCCAGCTTGGATATGGCTTTCTACATCAGGCACAGCTTGCGTCTGGGTGGCCAGCATGGCAGTGTGTGGAGTTGCACTCTGTTTAATCAGGCAACACATTACATGTGTTCAAGCTCTTTGATACTCCTGGTGAGGTACTGTTGTGGACTTTACAGTTGATGGAGGTGTCTGCTGTGGTATACCCCACAGGGGCTGTTGTGGTCATTTGTAATGCTGATGAAGGATAACTGCAGAACCACAATGACCTCCCCTTATCTAGATGTCATAACCTTCATGATTACATTAGTATATGGATTGTTTCTGTTAACACTACAGCCACATGTTTGTCCTATGCAGAATATCTATCCCCTTGTGTACCCAGGTCCGACATTACATGTGATGTATGTAATGGGTTAACACCTATGTGGTAATTGGTGGTCACTTACTGTATATCCACAGAGGTTGACTATACAGTTGTCTCCATTTCACATGCTGACATGGCTATGGCACCGGTTGTCTGTTTCTATGTGGCCCTTTTGTGGGACGCTTGTGTCAGCTGGAGTGTCAGATATGTTAGGCGGTTTGTAGTCCTCTGCAAACATGTTCAGGCACAGTCCTTACATGTTGGCCTGTACCTATGGGGCATATATACCAGACGGAAAGGTCCCAGGACCAAGCTTTGTGGGATGCCTGTTATATGTGGTTTGTAGTCTGACATGGCTACAGCATGTCTGGCCATGTCAGTTCTGTCGTTGGTCTGGTTTGCAACCCCTCTAGTGACATTGGTGTGTATATTTAAGCTGGTGAGCATATCTATATTGAACACGTAGGGTATTGTATGGAAGGCTTTGCAAGGTCCAGCTACACTGTGTGGGCCACATTGCCCTCATCAGTGACCTCAATCACTGTTTCAACTGAGTCACACATGTTTAGGGGCGGGGTCTGCACTTCATAAACCCACACTGGCTAGGGTCGGGTGTCAATAGATCCCCAATATCGTTATGTCTGCGGTACATGCTGATCCTTACCATAGCTGTGCAGACCAAGCTTCTCAGGAATCTGTGGTGGTTGTTTTAGTATCCATTCAGGCAACACCTTTCTTGAGAACACCCACTGTTGTTGTACACTGCTCTTTGGGTACATATCCTGTGGTAAGGCTGACATAATGTCAGGGAGGCAGCGATCTGCTGGGAAAGATATTTGGCATTATGAGGGGGGGGGGTTTGCACTGCACCTGTCAGGATGTATGTTGGCAATACATGTGTGTGTTTGATATGTTGTTTGTAATATTTGTGTGATCCAGAGCATATCCAGGAATTCACAACATGCTTACTACCATCAGTTGCAGCTGCCTTGGAGTTATCCTTAGTGTTCCATACAATTTGTATCATAGTACGTTCATGGGTTCATACTAGGCTATCCACCCTAGGGCATTTGTAAGCATAGCCACAGTGCGTGTGGCTTTTGCCACCCCTTGCTATGTGGATATTATGGCCACTTATGATTTACTTAGCTGTGCCTCTGTCTGGACATGACACAGTAAAGACCCCCAGTGTACATCTACAATTATCCATCCATTTTGCTAACTTCCTGTTGAAGAGTGTCAGTGAGGGTCTCTGCCTAACATGTAGTGGTATTCTGTTCCAGGGTGAGGAGAGACTCAGGGTTAGGTATCTGTCCCTCCAGCACATCCTATTTGATTATGTGTTAAGGTTGACATCTCTGACTCACACAGCTCCGATGGCTTTGGGTTTTCTGGGGTGGAGCATGTCCATTACTTCTGTGTTGGACATGGACTTGTACAACAGACATACAATGCCTCTATGTTGGCAGTATGTGACTGCATTCGGCTGTGGTGTCTACAGCCAGGTGGCATATGAGATATAGTTGAGACCCTTTATGACTCTTGCTGAGGTACCTTTGAGGTCTTTCTAACTGCTGCAGGTGCCAGGTAATGTACATCCCAAATGAGGCATTGTATTACAATATGGTCTGATAGGGGAACAGTATAGGGGCACAATGACCTTTGTTGACGTAGATGTGACTCCTTTCATGATACAGTGTCCAATATAGACAGTCTTCCTAGACAAATTGGTGATGTGGCTGTCACATGACAGGTGACTGTCCACTTGTGTCACTAGGTCCCTGAGTACTCCTTCCACACATAATGGTCTACCACCTATGTGGTAATTTGTGTGTACCTTGTTTTGTATTTGTTGGTACATTCATCCTGTCCACTGTCTTCAGGACTGTGGGGTGGGGTTCCTGTGTGTGAGAGTGTGGTCTGTAGCATGATACAGACTGTACAGCAGTCTTGCGTACAGGTAGTTGCACATGGGTGGACTGCAATGACATAGGCATTGTCGGTTAACTGGACGTATGGCTGTCTGTGCTGAATATGGATACTCACCCTCCTTTTATGTTTTGTTACAGGTTTTGTGGCCATAACACATGATATGTGGTATTACCTGGTAGTGCTGGTGCGCTGTCACGAGGCTTGCAGCAGGTGTGTATCACTGGACTGACATCAATGTTCTCCATACTGGGGAGGGCCTCAGGAGCATGCATATTGAGGTTTACACATCTGGCATTGATCAGCATTACCCTCCTGTTTCTTTCCAGTTTGGTTTTCTATGGTGGTGGGTTGCTCTTTTCGGCCTTGCCTAAGGGAGGATCTCTGTAGTTTGCAAAGGCCTTAGGCAATATCCAGACGCTCATGGGTAACAGGTGCAAGCCATCCCTGGGACAGCAGCATGTCTCACTATGGAGTCACCTATTACAACTGTATCAGGCATGTTGTTTCTCCTTCTGTCCTGTGACTGTTTGGCACACCAGCTTTGTGTACTATGTGTTACATGTGCTATGTCTGGAGTTTGTTTTATTGGGTGTCTGCTTTGGAGGCTTGTGTTGGTGTTGTGTGTTTGTAATTAGGGCCTCTGGGAATGTTTTTGTGATTATGTGTTTGGTTTACAGTCGTTGTAGGTCTATGTGGGACTGGGTTTGTGGTGTATGTGGTTACCTTGTCCTCCTGACTAGTTTTGACAGTACTGATTTGGGGGTGCTCAGGCCCCGGTTTGGCTACCTGGTTGCGTCTATCACATACATTTGTATTTATTGGGGTGAGTTGTTGTTGTGTGTGTACTTGGGACAGGTGTGACATTGCCACTGGATTCACAGATTCTACTTGTTTTGCCTGGCCTTAGTGGATTGTATGTGTGGACACATTTTATTGCTATACTAGTGATCACTGATTACTTCACTTTTCATGTTAGATCTATAATGTGGTAACTTCCTCATTCTCTTCAATGGTTTAGTAATTTATGGTGTCCAGCATGCCAGATGCCTGGGTGTATGGCATTGTGTCTTGTTGTTTGTGATTGCAGACTCCAAGCACTCTTGGCTGTGTTCCTGGTATGCCTGTAAAACATGTTCTGCAGTGTGTCCCATATTCTGGACCTGCACAGGGCTTTTCATGGATTCCACATTGGTTTGTAGGGGTGCAAGCTATGCTTTATACATGTGTTTCACTGTGGTAGTCTGGCCAGGGACTGGGGTCGTGATGTGTAACTACAGTGTGCTTACTCTATGGTGTGGTCTTACCAGTGAGGGATACACTTCTCATCTTGGCATCCAGTACACATATTTCTGATTATCACATCCAGTATGCTTACCCCTCTTGTGGAAGTGTTACATTTTGCATGTCCATTTTGTTTGATGGATTCTGGGAAATTGTCTACACTTGTGTCAGTGCTAGTATAATACAAAGAGTATAGTGACATACACCTCAAAAGCTGACTTCACACTTCTTTGGACTGAGATGGTATCCGTTAAGCCCACTGGGCCAGTGGACACCACAACACACAATGGTGATTCCTTCACAGACACTTTCTACGGACATCTCTGAGATAGCATGGACCATGCAATCACTGATAGAAACATGACCCTCTCCACCAAGGGAATGTGGCCTGTCTGGTGGACCCCAGCCATAAACAGACTGTATAACAGATGACGGATACTAATGCAAGACAGAGCTACATCTCCTAAAGGGAAGGCGGCTGTGAGCAGCACTAGTAGAAAGCTACATTCTCTCATAAAGACATCCAAGGTCAACTTTGAGACATAAACACCAAAGACAGTAGAGATAACCACACTGCCTTTTTCAGTTATGTCAGACACCTGGGTGGGAACCCTCAGATATGCTCTGAGTTGGTACACAACAACATATATTTCAGTGACCTGACAGATATTGGCAACATTCTGGCAGACAAGTTCAGTGCAATTTTCCCCCTCCCTCATCCCCAACAGATGATAGTTATCACAGATGAATGTAACCTCACTGTCATCTCAGATGTCCATGTGAGAGCCGCACTCAGCAAAGACAAGAACACAGCATCATTGGGACCTGATGGTATCCCCAGTTGCATGCTATGTGAACTCCAGAAGGAGCTAAACCCGTATATACAAATGCTATTTAACCTTAGCCTTGCTACAGGATATGTACCTGAACACTGGTGTACAGCAACAGTGGTCCCACTCCGCAAAGGAGATGCCTCCACAGACCCTGGGGACTACCACCACACAAGCTTAACCAGCCTTGTCTGCAAAGCTATGAAAAGAGTCATTATGGAGCTCTTAAAAAGAGACATTGGTGACCTACAGACCCTTGATCCCACCCAGTTCAGCTTTGTACAGGGCAGATTCTGCATTTTGCACATGTTTGACTATTTTGATACTGTCAGTAGGGCCATTGATGAGGGCTACGCGGTCCACACAGCCTACCTGCACTTGGCCAGGGCCTTTGACACAATACCCCAGTCAGGCATCATAGACAAGCTCAACAGCTGAAATATCAAATCATATGTCACAGGATAGTTTGCAAAATGGCTAGGAAACAGAACCCATGACGTCGACATTGCAGGTGCCTTGTCAGATTCAAAGCCAGTCACGTGGTGTCCCACAAAGATCTGTCCTGGGACCCATCTTATTTGGCATTTACTTTTCAGATGTGAAAGCAAACATAGGAGGGTTGTGGCTGACAAAGTTTGCAGATGACTGCAACCTAGGCACCATATGCGAATACATCAGCCAGCACACACATCCTACAGAATGCCATCACAAAGACAGTTAGCTGGTGCCGGAATCATGGCCTGAAACTGACTGCAACTGATGTGTGGTCATCCCCTTTGGGAGGAACAAAGTACACACACATCAATACATAGACAGCAACCCACTGAGCACAGAATACAAATCAGACACCTGCGGACACATGTAGGTAGTGACATCTCATTTGACACCCATGTTGCCAAAGTGGTTTGAAAGACTTTCTATCTTGCCCACCTTATCAGGAAGGGTTTTCCATCCAGATCACAGGAGGTCATTGTACCACTATACTTCTCCCTTATCAGGCCCATGATTGAATACAAAGCCCCATTTGGTATGTACCTCACCCAGCACTTGCAACAGCTGGTGAGACCCCAAAAGTACCTTACCAAGGAAATCAGGGGTGTACAACACATGTCATATGCTTCCAGACTAAAGGAAATCCAGCTTTATTCAGTGGCATACCGCATACTTACAGGTGGCCTATGCCTGACATACAAGACCATGTCCAATCAGGATGTGGTGGACATGCTCCACTGCAAGCAATCCAAATCCACCAGAAGCATGGGAGCTGATGTTTTGAACCTCAGCACATACATGTATAGGACATGCTGGGGGACAGAGTCATAACTCACAGGCATCTCACACTCTAGCAGAGTATCCCAGTTCATGTTAGACAGAGTCCCTCACTGACTCTCTTCAAGAGAAGTCTGGACAACTGGATGTCGGATTGTAGTTTTACCCAGGGGTCCTCCTGTGTCACTACTAGACAGAGGCACAGTCAAGGTATTCAATTATGTACGGGGGTCATAATGTGTCACTACTAAGTGAGAGGCACATTATTCGGAATCTATTCTGTACACGTATTACCACTATAAGGGGTGGCAATAGCCACATCACTATGGCTAGGCTTATAAATGCACTAGGGCAGATAGCCTAGTAGTAAACTATGCAACTATGACACTATGGTGTATGTGTAGGTATTGTCAGTCAAGCGATATAATGTGGTTTGGGGGGCTTGATATCTTCCTGTCTTCCAACAGTTTGTTGTCTATTCCTTCTGGTATGTCAAGGGATCAGTTGCTAGTGTCCTCTCCTGCTCAGCTGGTGAACCTGGGAATATTGAGGCAATGTTACAATTGACGCATGTACACAGACAACCCTCTCCTTTTCCCACAAAACACAAATGCATGCAAGAGATGCAACTATATAGCCAACCTGGAGGCTGAGCTCTCTCAACATAGGACTGGTAGGATCAGAGAGGAGGCGAAGGTGACCACACACACACCACAAACCCATTCTCACATAGCACTATCACAACTTCAAATCATACACATAAACACACAAAGACATACTCGGAGGCTCTGATCACAGATCTACCATACCAGCAGAGGCCACCACAGCAGACACCCAAACAACTGCCTCCACAGGGCACAGCACATGCAACACATAGACCACAGAGTCAGTATGCCAAACATTCACAGCCCTTAAGGCCAAACACAATGCCAGACACACTCGTCATAGGTGACTCCATAGTCAGACACACTGACGTCCCGCTCACCAGATTGGGTAAGGAGAAGGTCACAGTAACCTGCCTATCAGGCGCTGGGATCCACCACATAATGCAAGCACTCAGGTCACTCAACTGCAAGTACAAGTATGACTCAGTCATTGTCCATGCTGGTGTGAACGACCTGAGATGTACCTCCCTGGACTACATGAAAAGAGACATAGAGGAGCTCTCTGCTTATGTATCCCAGGCAGGTATGACCCTGACCTTGGGCAGTATCCTACCTTCACCAAGAATGATGCCACAATACAGAGACAAGATGATCAGCTGTAATAGTTGGCTTAAATTATGGTGTCATTCAAAGGCGATCCAATGTCCGTCTGCCTGGGATGACATGCTGGACAAGGCACACTGATTCGCAGGGGATGGCTTGCACCTGTCACCCCTGGGCTTCTGGAATTTGGCTCAGGCTCTTGAAACCCCCCATTGTGCCTTTTTTAGGCAAGGCTCAGATTCTAAACCTACCACCCTAGAACACATAAAAGGAAGTAAACTAAGGGTGATGCTGCTCAATGCCAGACGTCTCAACCTCAAGATGCACGCACTCGAAGCCCTTCTCAGTATGGGGAACATTGATGTCTGTGCTGTGACTGTAACCTGGTTCAAGGCTCCTGACAGCACCCCAGCAGTATCAGGTGTTACCTCATATCATGCGTTCCGGCCCCTAAATCCGGACGACACCATGAAAGGAGAGTGGGTGTCCATATTCATCAAGGACACCCTCACCTCAAGGTTGGTGGCAACACACGATGCATCGGAGACCATCCAGGTGCAATTAACCGTAGGCAAGACTGCTCGGCGGTTTGTAGCAGGTTACAGGCCACCCTCTCAAACTCAGGAACCTCACACAGCTTTCCTGAAAACACTGGAGGGGATAAATGTATCTCCAAACACCATCATACTGGGTGATTTCAACTATCCCAATATAGACTGGGATCACTAATCCAGCCCTAATCAAGCCCCAACACTCTAGGCCAAAGGTTCCTAGAGTTCATTACCTCAAATGCCATGGAACAAATAGTCACCATCCCCACAAGAGGTGACAACATACTAGATCACATCATCACGAACATGGGGTCACAATGTTCAACACCAGAAGTATACCCATCATTGGTGAGATCAAATCATAAACTAATCTCACTGGAAGTCCACATCCCGCCCCCACCCCAGATAATGAACATCACAGTGAAGAACTTCTCAGAAGCCAACTTCACACTTCTAAAGACTGGTGTGGTCTCTTTCAAGGCCCCCAAGCCAGTGGATACCATTACCCAAGCCGCTGAATCACTTACAAATACCTTCTACCAGCACCTCCAGGACTGCATGGATCAGGCAATCCCACACAGAACGAAGACTCTTTGTACCAAAGGCATGCATGCAGTCTGGTGGATCCCAGCCATAAACATGCTCTACATCAGAAGGAAGGTGCTACTACACGGTAAAGCAAATTCCATAGAAGGGGAGACACCCCTGCTCATTATGCGTAAAGAACTGAGATCTCCCATAAAATCATCCAGGGCACATTTTGAGAGAAAACTCGCTAAGGACTCAGAAGACAATCATGAGGCCTTTTTTAGCTATGTTGGAAACCTGGGAGGTGACTCCCAGATATGCTCAGGATTAGTTCATAATGATGTAAAGATCACTGAACCTACAGACATTGGCAACATACTGGCTGACAGGTTCAGTGCATATTCTCCCCCACACAGGGAGGGATATCTATACCAGGGGATTGTAGCCCCCCAAACATCTCAAATGCTCACGTGAGAACTGCTCTATCCAAGGCGTGAAACACAGCATCCATGGGACTGGATGGTGTCCCCGGTTGTGGGCTCCACAAACTCAATGAGGAATTGAACCCGCAGTTCGGGCAGCTGTTTAATATTGGCCTCACCTCAGGATACGTACCCAAGGAGTGGCGTACGGCAACGGTGGTCCCACTTCACAAAGGTGGTGCCTCCACTGACCCCGGACACTACCGTCCCATCAGCTTGACAATACTGGTCTGCAAAGCTATGAAGAGGATCATAATGGAACTCATGAATGAAGACATAGGGGACTTGCAGACTTTGGATCCAACCCAGTTTGGCTTTGTCAAGGGCGATCATGCCTTTTAAACTTGGTTGACTATTTCAGAATGGTCACCAAGGCCATTGACGAGGGCAAAGCAGTCCACACAGCCTACCTTGACCTGGCAAAGGCTTTCGATAACATACCCCACTCGGGTATCATTGACAAACTCACCAGCTTAAATGTAGACCCATACATCACAAGATGGGTTACAAACTGGTAAGTGACAGCACCCACAGGGTCAAGGTTGCTGGCGCCATGTCACACTCAAAGCCTGTCGCAAGTGGTGTCCCACAGGGCTCAGTCCTGGGCCCACTTTTGTTCGGCATCTACTTTTCAGACGTACAAGCAAACACAGGAGGATTATGGCTGACAAGGTTTGCAGATGACTGCTAACTGGGAACCATAGTTGACAACCCATCTGACATGGACATCCTTCAGACAGGTCTCATAGAAACGGATAACTGGTGCCAGAGCCATGGCCTACAGTTAAACGCTAAACAATGCATAGTCATACCCTTTGGGAAGAACAAGGTCACCCCTAGTTCCCATATAGGTGTTACTCCTCTAAGCACAGGAGAGGTTATCAGGGATCTGGCCACCCAGGTTGACAGTAACCTTTCGTTTGACACTCACGTTGCCAAAGTAGTTGGGAAGACCTTCTACATTGCCCACCTCATCATGCAGGGATTCACATCTAGATCAAGGGAGGTCATTGTTCCCCTGTATGCATCACTCATCAGACCAATGATTGAGTACAATGCCCCATTTTGAATGTTTCTGACCCAACACCTGCAGCAATTGGACAGGCCCCACACATTGCTCACCAGACGGATAAAAGGTCTCAAATGCATGGCTTATGCTGCCTGACTGCAGGAACCCCAGCTCTATTCAGTCGCCTACCATCTGCTCAGAGGTGGCCTGTGCCTGTCATACTAGGCCATGTCCAACCCGGAATTAATGAACATGCTTCACCTCAAAACCTCTAACTCCATCAGATCTACACGGGCAGGAGACTTAAACCTCAACACGGCTATTCATAGGGCATGCTGGAGGGACAGATTCATCACCGAGAGACTCCCTATGCTGTGGAACATCATCCAGGTACATGTGAGGCTGGGCACCTCGCTGGCTTTGTTCGAGAGAAATCATGACCAATGGATGGGTGATCGCAGGTATACCCCAGGGATAACCTCAGTGTCACTGCTTGACAGAGGCACAGCAACATAATGGGCATATTATCCTTAGAACTGAAGGGGTGGCGGAAGCCACAAAACTCTGGGCTAGGCTTATATATGCCCTAGGGCAGATAGCCTAGTATGAACCTATGCACCTATGAACATAGGCCTGGTGCAGTTCCTGCTATTGGGATAGTGGTCTGCAGCAAGCTATTTAGTAGTGGGCAGTTTTAGCAATTGGTATTTGACCATGGCTAATCCATGTTGCTTCTTGTTGTGGTACCAACATGGGGGTGTGGTTATCCATGACATTTATTGCTATTCACCCTCGTTTTGTAGCTTGTTCCATGTTTTTGCACATGTACATCCCTGTATGAGGTGTGGCCTGGTAGTTTTAGGGTGCTGGTGTGGGCTTTGTCCCAGTTGTCTATTACAGCACTGATATGTACATCCTCTATACTGTGTGCGGTTACACTGCACACATCTTGCTGTTTATACTTCTGGCATTGGGTAGCATTACATCTAGGTTCCTATCCCTTGTGGTACCTATGAATGTGGGTTTGTGTTTGTGTGGTTTGTGATGGGTGAGGGTGGATGTTAGTCAGGGTCCTCAGGTGTGTATATGGTACATGGTGTTACATTACTTGACGCATGGCATTCATGCCTCGGGTGGTGCTGCAGGGCTGCCTCTGTTGGATGCACATAGTACACTCCCTGTACATGTTTGGAACCAGGTTGTGTCATGTTAGGCATCCCTGTTACTATATGAGTGAGTCAGAGCGGGTATCAGTCCCAGTGTTCCTACTGACCAAGTGTATGTGCTATGCGTTGCCTCTTTGCCAAGGCCAGGGCATACTGGGCACGCCTCCTTCTGCCTACTGGGGCAAGGTCAGGTTGTTCCTTCTCTGAGTCACCCTCTGCCTGTGGTGGCCTTGGCAATAGTGGGGGTATGTTTGGCCCAGCCCTATGCTGGTCCTGCTGCAGCTGTTTCCGCAGGATCATATTATGTAGCATAGCACATATCATGATCATTTGGGTACATGTAGTTGGTGTGTACTGCAAGGCTCCACCAGATGTGTCCAGACACCAGAACCGTGACTTGAGCAGCCCAAACACACGCTCTATGACGTTACGTGTTTGTGCGTGTGCCTCATTATGGCGTTCCTGTTCAGGTCTGTGTGCATTTCTGATGGGCGTCATCAGCCACGGCTCAAGTGCGTAACCTGCATCCCCCACTAGGTGTCTGTGTGGGAAGTCCCCACTGGTAAATGATTGGTACAGCTGCATCAGATGCCAGATGTGGGAATCGTGGTAGCTCCCAGGGCAGCCAGCACACACATTCATTATTATGCCCTGGGCATCACACACGACCTGGCAGTTGATGGAGGGGAATCCCTTGCGGTTCATGTAGGCTCTACCCCGCTCACCGGCTGGTGCTTTGATGCGTATGCGCGTGCAGTCTATTGCACCCAATACCTCAGGTTATCCCGCTATTTGCTGGAAGAGACACATATTGCTGGCCACAACCTCACGGGCATTGGGGAAATATACATGATCACTGACATGTGCTGACATGGCATCCAGGAACTGGTGCAGTACCCTGGAGGCTGATGCCTGTGATATCCCCATCATATCACCAGTTGGTCTCTGGAAGATACCTGTTGCTAGTATTCTTAGGCCAACACATACCTTGGTTTCCACTGGGATGGGTTCCCCTCTATTGGTTCTGTGTGTGAGGCGTGGCCTGCACAGCTCAACAATTTTCTGCAGAAGGTCTCTGTCCACTCTGTAGCACTCTACTATCTCCAGCTCATGTAACCCATGGTAGGTGACCCTGGGCCTGTATACTCTTCTCCTTCTCCTCACTCTGGGTTGTCTGTCAGCATCTGCATTGTCACCACCCTCAGCAATTCGCCTATGCCTGATTATAACAGCTATGGCAGCCCCTAGCATTTCTGCTCTGA
>NC_056725.1:1766415571-1766438071 GCF_019279795.1 Protopterus annectens
TTTTTTTCGGGGGGGTTTTTTAAAAACCTCAATCCCCATTTTTGTTTCCCCAAAACCCTTGGAATTTTTTCAAAAACAAAACATGTTTAATTTTTTTGGGGTTTTTTCGGGCCACTTCCCCCAAACCCACACTGGCTAGGGGTTTTGGCCCAATTGGGTTTTTTTTCCCCAAAAAAAAACGTTATTTTTCCCGGGGCCCCCCCCTTTTTTTAACATTGGGGGGCTGATTTTTACCAAATAGCCCTTTTTTGCAAAGGACCAAGCTTCTCAGGAATCTGTGGTGGTTGTTTTTAGTATCCATTCAGGCGACACCTTTCTTGAGAACACCCACTGTTGTTGTACACTGCTCTTTGGGTACATATCCTGTGGTAAGGCTGACATAATGTCAGGGAGGAAGCGATCTGCTGGGAAAGTTATTTGGCATTATGAGGGTTTGCACTGCACCTGTCAGGATGTATGTTGGCAATACGTGTGTGTGTTTGGTATGTTGTTTATAATATTTGTGTGATCCAGAACATATCCAGGAATTCACAACACACTTACTACCATCAGTTGCAGCAGCCTTGGAGTTATCCTTAGTGTTCCGTAGAATTTGTATCATAGTAGGTTCATGGGTTCATACTAGGCTATCCACCCTAGGGCATTTGTAACCATAGCCACAGTGCGTGTGGCTTTTGCCACCCCTTGCTATGTGAATATTATGGCCAATTATGATTTACTTAGCTGTGCCTCTGTCTGGACATGACACAGTAAAGACCCCCAGTGTACATCTACAATTATCCATCCATTTTGCTAACTTCCTGTTGAGTGTCAGTGAGGGGCTCTGCCTAACATGTAGTGGTATTCTGTTCCAGGGTGTGGAGAGACTCAGGGTTAGGTATCTGTCCCTCCAGCACATCCTATATGATTATGTGTTAAGGTTGACATCTCTGACTCACACAACTCCGATGGCTTTGGGTTTTCTGGGGTGGAGCATGTCCATTACTTCTGTGTTGGACATGGACTTGTACAACAGACATACAATGCCTCTGTGTTGGCAGTATGTGACTGCATTCGGCTGTGGTGTCTACAGCCAGGCATATGAGATATAGTTGAGACCCTTTATGACTCTTGCTGAGGTACCTTTGAGGTCTTTCTAACTGCTGCAGGTGCCAGGTAATGTACATCCCAAATGAGGCATTGTATTACAATATGGTCTGATAGGGGAACAGTATAGGGGCACAATGACCTTTGTTGACATAGATGTGACTCCTTTCATGATACAGTGTCCAATATAGACAGTCTTCCTAGACAAATTGGCGATGTGGCTGTCACATGACAGGTGACTGTCCACTTGTGTCACTAGGTCCCTGATTACTCCTTCCACACATAATGGTTTACCACCTATGTGGTAATTTGTGTGTACCTTGTTTTGTATTTGGTGTACATTCACCCTGTCCACTGTCTTCAGGACAGTGGGGTGGGGTTCCTGTGTGTGAGAGTGTGGTCTGTAGCATGCTACAGACTGTACAGCAGTCTTGCGTACAGGTAGTTGCACATGGGTGGACTGCAATGACATAGGCATTGTCACTTAACTGGACATATGGCTGTCTGTGCTGAATATGGATACTCACCCTCCTTTTATGTTTTGTTACAGGTTTTGTGGCCATAACACATGATATGTGGTATTACCTGGTAGTGCTGGTGTGCTGTCACGAGGCTTGCAGCAGGTGTGTATCACTGGACTGACATCAATGTTCTGCATACTGGGGAGGACCTCAGGAGCATGCATATTGAGGTTTACACATCTGGCATTGATCAGCATTACCCTTCTGTTTCTTTCCAGTTTTGTTTTCTATGGTGGTGGGTTGCTCTTTCGGCCTTGCCTACGGGAGGATCTCTGTAGTTTGCAAAAGCCTTAGGCAATATCCAGACGCTCATGGGTAACAGGTGCAAGCCATCCCTGGGACAGCAGCATGTCTCACTATGGAGTCACCTATTACAACTGTATCAGGCATGTTGTTTCTCCTTCTGTCCTGTGACTGTTTGGCACACCAGCTTTGTGTACTATGTGTTACATGTGCTATGTCTGGAGTTTGTTTTATTGGGTGTCTGGTTTGGAGGCTTGTGTTGGTGTTGTGTGTTTGTAATTAGGGCCTCTGGGAATGTTTTGTGTTTATGTGTTTGGTTTACAGTCGTTGTAGGTCTATGTGGGACTGGATTTGTGGTGTATGTGGTTACCTTGTCCTCCTGACTAGTTTTGACAGTACTGATTTGGGGGTGCTCAGGCCCCAGTTTGGCTACCTGGTTGCATCTATCACATACATTTGTATTTATTGGGGTGAGTTGATTTTGTGTGTGTACATGGGACAGGTGTCACATTGCCACTGGATTCACAGATTCTACTTGTTTTGCCTGGCCTTAGTGGATTGTATGTGTGGACACATTTTATTGCCATACTAGTGATCACTGATTACTTCACTTTTCATGTTAGATCTATCATGTGGTAGCTTCCTCATTCTCTTCAATGGTTTAGTAATTTATAATTGTCCAGCATGCCAGATGCCTGGGTGTATGGCATTGTGTCTTGTTGTTTGTGATTGCAGACTCCAAGCACTCTTGGCTGTGTTCCTGGTATGCCTGTATAACATGTTCTGCAGTGTGTCCCATATTCAGGACCTGCACAGGGCTTTCATGGATTCCACATTGGTTTGTAGGTGCAAGCTATGCTTTATACATGTGTTTCACTGTGGTAATCTGGCCAGGGACTGGGGTCGTGATGTGTAACTACAGTGTGCTTACTCTATGGTCTGGTCTTACCAGTGAGGGATACACTTCTCATCTTGACATCCAGTACACATATTTCTGATTATCACATCCAGTATGCTTACCCCTCTTGTGGAAGTGTTACATTTTGCATGTCCGTTTTGTTTGATGGATTCTGGGTAATTGTCTACACTTGTGTCAGTGCTATTATAATACAAAGAGTATAGTGACATACACCTCAAAAGCTGACTTCACACTTCTTTGGACTGAGATGGTATCCGTTAAGTCCGTTAAGCCCACTGGGCCAGTGGAAACCACAACACACAATGGTGACTCCTTCACAGACACTTTCTACGGACATCTCTGAGATAGCATGGACCATGCAATCACTAATAGAAACATGACCCTCTCCACCAAGGGAATGTGGCCTGTCTGGTGGACCCCAGCCATAAACAAACTGTATAACAGATGAAGGATACTAATGCAAGACAGAGCTACATCTCCTAAAGAGAAGGCGGCTGTGAGCAGCACTAGTAAAAAGCTACATTCTCTCATAAAGACATCCAAAGTCAACTTTGAGACATAAACACCAAAGACGATAGAGATAACCACACTGCCTTCTCAGTTATGTCAGACACCTGGGTGGGAACCCTCAGATATGCTCTTAGTTGGTACACAACAACATATATTTCAGTGACCTGACAGATATTGGCAACATTCTGGCAGACAGGTTCAGTGCAATTTTCACCCTCCCTCACCCCCAACAGAAGATAGTTATCACAGAATAATGTAACCTCACTGTCATCTCAGATGTCCATGTGAGAGCCGCACTCAGCAAAGACAAGAACACAGCATCATTGGGACCTGATGGTATCCCCAGTTGCGTGCTATGTGAACTCCAGAAGGAGCTAAACCCGTATATACAAATGCTCTTTAACCTTAGCCTTGCTACAGGATATGTACCTGAACACTGGTGTACAACAACAGTGGTCCCACTCCACAAAGGAGATGCCTCCACAGACCCTGGGGACTACCACCACACAAGCTTAACCAGCCTTGTCTGCAAAGCTATGAAAAGAGTCATTATGGAGCTCTTAAACAGAGACATTGGTGACCTACAGACCCTTGATCCCACCCAGTTCAGCTTTGTACAGGGCAGATCCTGCATTTTGCACATGTTTGACTATTTTGATACTGTCAGTAGGGCCATTGATGAGGGCTACGCGGTCCACACAGCCTACCTGCACTTGGCTAGGGCCTTTGACACAATACCCCACTCAGGCATCATAGACAAGCTCTACAGCTGAAATATGAAATCATATGTCACAGGATAGTTTGCAAAATGGCTAGGAAACAGAACCCATGAAGTCGACATTGCAGGTGCCTTGTCAGATTCAAAGCCAGTCACACGTGGTGTCCCACAAAGATCTGTCCTGGGACCTGTCTTATTTGGGATTTACTTTTCAGATGTGAAAGCAAACATAGGAGGGTTGTGGCTGACAACGTTTGCAGATGACTGCAACCTAGGCACCATACGTGAATACATCAGCCAGCACACACATCCTACAGAATGGCGTCACAAAGACAGATAGCTGGTGCCGGAATCATGGCCTGAAACTGACTGAAACTTATGTGTGGTCATCCCCTTTGGGAGGAACAAAGTACACACAAATCAATACATAGACAGCAACCCACTGAGCACAGAATACAAATCAGACACCTGCGGACACATGTAGATAGTGACATCTCATTTGACACCCATGTTGCCAAAGTGGTTTGAAAGACTTTCTATCTTGCCCACCTTATCATGAAGGGTTTTCCATCCAGATCACAGGAGGTCATTGTACCACTATACTTCTCCCTTATCAGGCCCATGATTGAATACAAAGCCCCATTTGGTATGTACCTCACCCAGCACTTGCAACAGCTGGAGAGACCCCAAAAGTACCTTACCAAGGAGATCAGGGGTCTACAACACATGTCATATGCTTCCAGACTAAAGGAAATCCAGCTTTATTCAGTGGCATACCGCATACTTACAGGTGACCTATGCCTGACATACAAGACCATCTCCAATCAGGATGTGGTGGACATGCTCCACTGCAAGCAATCCAAATCCACCAGAACCATGGGAGCTGAAGATTTGAACCTCAGCACATACATGTATAGGACATGCTGGGGGACAGAGTCATAACTCACAGGCATCTCACACTCTAGCAGAGTATCCCAGTTCATGTTAGACAGAGTCCCTCACTGACTCTCTTCAAGAGAAGTCTGGACAACTGGATGTCGGATTGTAGTTTTACCCCAGGTGTCCTCCCTGTGTCACTACTAGACAGAGGCACAGTCAAGGTATTCAATTATGCGGGGGTCATAATGTGTCACTACTAAGTGAGAGGCACAATATTCGGAATCTATTCTGTACACGTATTACCACTATAAGGGGTGGCAATAGCCACATCACTATGGCTAGGCTTATAAATGCACTAGGGCAGATAGCCTAGTAGTAAACTATGAAACTATGACACTATGGTGTATGTGTAGGTATTGTCAGTCAAGCGATATAATGTGGTTTGGGGGGCTTGATATCTTCCTGTCTTCCAACAGTTTGTTGTCTATTCCTTCTGGCATGTCAAGAGATCAGTTGCTAGTGTCCTCTCCTGCTCAGCTGGTGAACCTGGGAATATTGAGGCAATGTTACAATTGATGCATGTACACAGACAACCCTCTCCTTCTCCCACAAAACACAAATGCATGCAAGAGATGCAACTATATAGCCAACCTGGAGGCTGAGCTCTCAACATAGGACTGGCAGGACCAGAGGAGGAGAAGGTGACCACACACACACCACAAACCCAGTCTCACATAGCACTATCACAACTTCAAATCATACACATAAACACACAAAGACATACTCGGAGGCTCTGATCACAAATCTACCATACCAGCAGAGGCGACCACAGCAGACACCCAAACAACTGCCTCCACAGGGCACAGCACATGCAACACATAGACCACAGAGTCAGTGTGCCAAACAGTCACAGCCCTTAAGGCCAAACACAATGCCAGACACACTCGTCATAGGTGACTCCATAGTCAGACACACTGATGTCCCGCTCACCAGATTGAGTAAGGAGAAGGTCACAGTAAGCTGCCTATCGGGCGCTGGGATCCACCACATAATGCAAGCACTCAGGTCACTCAACTGCAAGTACAAGTATGACTCAGTCATTGTCCATGCTGGTGTGAACGACCTGAGATGTACCTCCCTGGACTACATGAAAGAGACATAGGGGCTCTCTGCTTATGTAGCCCAGGCAGGTATGACCCTGACCTTGAGCAGTATCCTACCTTCACCAAGAATGATGCCACAATACAGAGACAAGATGATCAGCTGTAATAGTTGGCTTAATCTATGGTGTCATTCAAAGGGGATCCAATGTCCGTCTGCCTGGGATGACATGCTGAACAAGCCACGCTGATTCGCAGGGGACGGCTTGCACCTGTCACCCCTGGGCTTCCGGAATTTGGCTCAGGCTCTTGCAACCCCATTGTGCCTTTTTAGGCAAGGCTCAGATTCTAAACCTACCACCCTAGAACACAAAAAAGGAAGTAAACTAAGGGTAATGCTGCTCAATGCCAGACATCTCAACCTCAAGATGCCTTTTCGAAGCCCTTCTCAGTATGGGGAACATCGATGTTTGTGCTGTGACTGTAACCTGGTTCAAGGCTCCTGACAGCACCCCAGCAGTATCAGGTGTTACCTCATATCATGCGTTCCGGCCCCAAAATCCGGACGACACCAAGAAACTAGGGTGGGTGTCCATATTCATCAAGGACACCCTCACCTCAAAGTTGGTGGCAACACACGATGCATCGGAGACCATCCAGGTGCAATTAACCGTAGGCAAGACTGCTCGGCAGTTTGTAGCAGGTTACAGGCCACCCTCTCAAACTCAGGAACCTCACACAGCTTTCCTGAAAACACTGGAGGGGATAAATGTATCTCCAAACACCATCATACTGGGTGATTTCAACTATCCCAATATAGACTGGGATCACTAATAAAGCCCCAACACTCTAGGCCAAAGGTTCCTAGAGTTCATAACCTCAAATGCCATGGAACAACTAGTCACCATCCCCACAAGAGGAGACAACATACTAGATCACATCATCACGGACATGGGGTCACAATGTTCAACACCAGAAGTATACCCATCATTGGTGAGATCAAATCATAAACTAATCTCACTGGAAGTCCACATCCCGCCCCCACCCCAGATAAAGAACACCACAGTGAAGAACTTCTCAGAAGCCAACTTCACACTTCTAAAGACTGGTGTGGTCTCCTTCAAGGCCCCCAAGCCAGCGGAAACCATTACCCAAGCCGCTGAATCACTTACAAATGCCTTCTACCATCACCTCCAGGACTGCATGGATCAGGCAATCCCACACAAAACAAAGACTCTTTGTACCAAAGGCATGCGTGCAGTCTGGTGGACCCCAGCCATAAACATGCTCTACATCAGAAGGAAGGAGCTACTACAAGATAGAGCAAATTCTGTAGAAGGGAAGACACCCCTGCTCATTATGCGTAAAGAACTGAGATCTCCCATAAAATCATCCAGGGCACATTTGGAGAGAAAACTCGCTAAGGACTCAGAAGACAATCATGAGGCCTTTTTTAGTTATGTTGGAAACCTGGGAGGTGACTCCCAGATATGCTCAGGATTAGTTCATAATGATGTAAAGATCACTGAACCTACAGACATTGGCAACATACTGGCTGACAGATTCAGTGCATATTCCCCCAAAGGGAGGGATATCTATACCAGGGATTGTAGCCCCAAAACATCTCAAAAGCTCAGGCTCACCTCAGGATCGTACCCAAGGAGTGGCGTGGCAGCAGTGGTCCCACTTCACAAGGTGGTGCCTCCACTGACCCACACTACCGTCCCATCAGCTTGACAAGCCTGGTCTGCAAAGCTATGGAGAGGATCATAATGGAACTCATGAATGAAGACATAGGGGACTTGCAGACTTTGGATCCAACCCAGTTTGGCTTTGTCAAGGGCGATCATGCCTTTTAAACTTGGTTGACTTTTTCAGAACGGTCACCAAGGCCATTGACGAGGGCAAAGCAGTCCACACAGCCTACCTTGACCTGGCAAAGGCTTTCGATACAATACCCCACTCGGGTATCATTGACAAACTCACCAACTTAAATGTAGACCCATTCGTCACAAGATGGGTTACAAACGGGTAAGTGACAGCACCCACAGGGTCAAGGTTGCTGGCGCCATGTCACACTCAAAGCCTGTCACAAGTGGTGTCCCACAGGGCTCAGTCCTGGGCCCACTTTTGTTCGGCATCTACTTTTCAGACGTACAAGCAAACACAGGAGGATTATGGCTGACAAGGTTTGCAGATGACTGCTAACTGGGAACCATAGTTGACAACCCATCTGACACAGACATCCTTCAGACGGGTCTCATAGAAACAGATAACTGGTGCCAGAGCCATGGCCTACAGTTAAACGCTAAACAATGCATAGTCATACCCTTTGGGAAGAACAAGGTTACCCCTAGTTCCCATACAGGTGCTACTCCTCTAAGCACAGGAGAGGTTATCAGGGATCTGGCCACCCAGGTTGACAGTAACCTTTTGTTTGACACTCACGTTGCCAAAGTAGTTAGGAAGACCTTCTACATTGCCCACCTCATCATGCAGGGATTCACATCTAGATCAAGGGAGGTCATTGTTCCCCTGTACTCATCACTCATCAGACCAATGATTGAGTACAATGCCCATTCGAAATGTTTCTGACCCGACACCTGCAGCAATTGGACAGGCCCCAAACATTGCTCACCAGAAGGATAAAAGGTCTCAAATGTATGTCTTATGCTGCCTGACTGCAGGAACCCCAGCTCTATTCAGTCGCCTACCATCTGCTCAGAGGTGGCCTGTGCCTGACATACTAGGCCATGTCCAACCCGGAATTAATGAACATGCTTCACCTCAAAACCTCTAACTCCATCAGATCTACATGGGCAGGAGACTTTAACCTCAACACAGCTATTCATAGGGCGTGCTGGAGGGACAGATTCATCACCGAGAGACTCCCTATGCTGTGGAACATCATCCTGGTACATGTGAGGCTGGGCACCTCGCTGGCTTTGTTCGAGAGAAATCATGATCAATGGATGGGAGATCGCAGGTATACCCCAGGGATAACCTCAGTGTCACTGCTTGACAGAGGCACAGCAACATAATGGGCATATTATCCTTAGAACTGAAGGGGTGGCGGAAGCCACAAAACTCTGGGCTAGGCTTATATATGCCCTAGGGCATATAGCCTAGTATGAACCTATGCAGCTATGAACATAGGCCTGGTGCAGTTCCTGCTATTAGGACAGTGGTCTGCAGCAAGCTGTTTAGTAGTAGGCAGTTTTAGCAATTGGTATTTGACCATGGCTAATCCATGTTGCTTCTTGTTGTGGTACCAACATGGGGGTGTGGTTATCCATGGCAGCTATTGCTAGTCACCCTCGTTTTGTAGCTTGTTCCATGTTTTTGCACATGTACATCCCTGTATGAGGTGTGACCTGGTAGTGTTAGGGTGCTGATGTGGGCTTTGACCCAGTTGTCTATTACAGCACTGATATCTACATCCTCTATACTGTGTGCGGTTACACTGCACACATCTTGCTGTTTATACTTCTGGCATTGGGTAGCATTACATCTAGGTTCCCATCCCTTGTGGTACCTATGAATGTGGGTTTGTGTTTTTGTGGTTTGTGATGGGTGAGGGTGGATGTTAGTCAGGGTCCTCAGGTGTGCATATGGTACATGGTGTTACATTACTTGACACATGGCATTCATGCCTCGGGTGGTGCTGCAGGGCTGCCTCTGTTGGATGCACATACTACACTCCCTGTACATGTTTGGAAGCAGGTTGTGTCATGTTAGGCATCCCTGTAACTATATGAGTGAGTCAGGCGGGTATCAGTCCCAGTGTTCCTACTGACCAAGTGTATGTGCTATCGTTGCCTCTTTGCCAAGGCCAGGGCATACTGGGCATGCCTCCTTCTGCCTACTGGGGCAAGGTCAGGTTGTTCCTCCTCCGAGTCACCCTCTGCCTGTGGTGGCCTTGGCAATGGTGGGGTTATGTTTGGCCCAGCCCTATGCTGGTCCTGCTGCAGCTGTTTCTGCAGGATCATATTATGTAGCATAGCACATATCATGATCATTTGGGTACATGTAGTTGGTGTGTACTGCAAGGCTCCACCAGATGTGTCCAGACACCGGAACCATGACTTGAGCAGCCCAAACACATGCTCTATGACGTTACGTGTTTGTGCGTGTGCCTCATTATGGCGTTCCTGTTCAGGTGTGTGTGCATTTCTGATGGGTGTCATCAGCCACAGCTCAAGTGCGTAACCTGCATCCCCCACTAGGTGTCCGTGTGGGAATTCCCCACTGGCAAATGATTGGTACAGCTGCGTCAGATGCCAGATGTGGGAATCATGGTAGCTCCCAGGGCAGCCAGCACACACATTCATTATTATGCCCTGGGCATCACACACGACCTGGCAGTTGATGGAGGAAGCCCTTGCGGTTCATGTAGGCTCTACCCGCTCACCGGCTGGTGCTTTGATGCGTATGTGCGTGCAGTCTATTGCACCCAATACCTCAGGGTATCCCGCTATTTGCTGAAAGAGATGCATATTGCTGGCCACAACCTCACGGGCATTGGGGAAATATACATGATCACCGACATGTGCTGACATGGCATCCAGGAACTGGTGCAGTACCCTGGAGGCTGATGCCTGTGATATCCCCATCATATCACCAGTTGGTCTCTGGAAGGTACCTGTTGCTAGTATTCTTAGGCCAACACATACCTTGGTTTCCACTGGGATGGGTTCCCCTCTGTTGGTTCTGTGTGTGAGGCGTGGCCTGCACAGCTCAACAATTTGCTGCAGAAGGTCTCTTTCCACTCTGTAGCGCTCTACTATCTCCAGCTCATGTAACCCATTGTAAGTGACCCTGGGCCTGTATACTCTTCTCCTTCTCCTCACTCTGGGTTGTCTGTCAGCATCTGCATTGTCACCACCCTCAGCAATTCGCCTATGCCTGATTATAACAGCTATGGCAGCCCCTAGCATTTCTGCTCTGAGTTCAGCTTTTTTCAGTTTTCAATTCTGATAGCTTACTTTCTTGCAGTATCTCTTGTGAGAAACACCCTGCACTGCTCTTTGCAGTGTTTTAAGTGCTGGGTTGGGCTTCTAGTCTGCCTGTGTAATTGCCTGCTTCCAATTGTTTCCACCAATTAACTCCAGCAGTATCCTCTAGCAGTTTCCCCTGTATTCTGGTTGTTTCCTTTTTCCTCTCTGTTTCCTGAGGGGGAGCAATGTGCACACCAGCTTAAGCACGCTCACAGTTACTTAAACGCGCGCACACATCCTTACACGGTGTTACACGCGCACACACATCCTTACATAGTGTGAACTTGGCTGATTCATGTTAAAACGCGCGCACACTGCCTTCCACACGTGCACGCCCGCTTAAACTGTTGTAAACGGTTTGCAACACGCTCCCACATGTTGAACCTGCCTTGCAGCATGCGTATATCAAGAAAGTTTGAGTGTAGGGATAGTGTGCACCCTCTGTTTCTTGACTTTTCTAGTGTTCTGTTGGGACACACCTCTCTCCCTCATGTCTGTCTGCCATCTGTCACCTTACATTGCCCTCCAATCTGATACATTTATTTCTATCCTTCCCCTCGTGATGTCACCTACCTCTTACTCTGTTCCTCCCCCTTCTATAACTCTTACACTACTCAGACAGTGCTCATTACCTATGTGGCAGTGTGACTCAGTATTGTAACCCTCATTTACATAGGAATGCCTAGTAATGCTTAGTTACATGTCTTACACGGAGCATCCCCCCTTGACAACCACTAAACGGAGGCCATATTGTTTTTGGTCTGCAAGTCCCTCCATTGACATTCCATGTAATACATAAATCCCACAATTGTGGGCTTATAAGCTCGGTTTTCAGTTTTAGGTGGCGCACCGCTTTGTGGTGTGCGCTACATTCACATCATAATCCCACGAAAAAAAAAAGTTGTTTAAAATATTTTTTGCAACACTTTTCATGCCAATGGCCACATATTTGGCCATTGGCATGCTTAATGAAACATATGCACCCTTTATTTGGAGCTGACATAGCTCCGTTTTTTGCAGAAATGTACTCAGTTGTCAGCTGAGTACATTTCTGCAGCTAACACGTCCGTTACATGGACTGGTTTGGGCTTCTTGGATCTCTCAAATACCTCATTTGCATATCTTTCAGCTGCAAATGAGGTATTGAGCATTTCCACGTCCAGTCCGTGTAAGAGACTTGTTAGCTGTCTCTTACACGGAGGTTTGGGCTGTACCTGAATCGGGAGGCTTACACGGAGGCTTACACTACTCTTAAACTCCATGTAAGCCTTCCTGAATCTGGCCCATTGTCTTTTTAGCACAAAATGATCAGTCTTACTAAACAGTAAAATTACATAAGAAGTGTATGAACTTTTTGCAGGACCCCAACCATCCAGTTAAAAGTAGAGATGACCTTTTTGCAGGACCCAGCCATCTGCACTTTCTAGCTTACACAATATTCCTTATTTATTAATGTGCACCATAAAAAGCAGCAAACAATCTACAAATAAAGCTCTAAATTAAGTTCAGGCATATGCTGTATACACACATACAAAGCACACACTCACCCACACACATACATGGAAATCTCAAACTTGGTTAACAAAAAGGCACCCAAAACTGAAAACAAGTTCCAACTGCTGCATAAATAACACTAATGGAAGGGTGCAGAGATAGGTCTACAGGAATCTGCACTGAAGCCTTTTGAATGTCACTCATCAGTTTGTTAGAAATGTTCTCTATGTACAGAAGACTGAAAATGAAAAGACAGCTCACGTCTGTTAACTATTTAAATGAAACCATGTGAGACCGTATATAAAGTTTATATGTGAATATGTCCATGTGTGCGTGAGCATGTGAGGAGTGAATATGGTATTAAATGATGAATGACAAAGGCTGGGAACAGATAGAAAGAGCTAAAGACAGATGCCAAGAAACAAAATAATAAAAACTTGTCTTTTTTTTTTTTTTTTAGCTTTAAGCATTTCTTGAATCCATATACCACAGTACTCATTTCCTCATCACAAAATTATGTAAATAAATACTTGCCTCAGAATATGAAACGCCCATGATTGTTTTCTAGTCTGTTCTTCAGATCTCACTTGTTCATGAGTTTCAGTTCACCTATAAGATTCCAACAGCATACCCTTTGCATCAACAAGTTTTCTAATACACTTTTTGATCAAACCTCCAAAAAGTCTTTGAAAATACATGAAAGCACATCCCTGTTACTCCCAGAATTTAGAGAAGATAGTTTCTCAATGATTTTGTCATTGCCACACCTTAGAAAAAAAAAAACACACATTACTCAACTGTACCAATCATGAAGCTGGGTTTCATGTTGTCTCAGCACATCAGATTCAAATGACACAGGCCGTAACAGGAAAATTAGTCAAGAATAGCTTTTATTTCACAATTACAGAATAGAAGACAGGATAGCCAGAAGATATAACAGTTTTTTTAAATTCCATAACTATTAACTTTTACAGGAACATACAGCAATAAAAGTTAAAAATGGCTTGGATTACAGTGACTGTCTGAGCATTTGTATTTTTGAATGGGATTAGGCTGTATAGAATGATTATTCCTGCATAAACTCTAAAACAACTTCCCCAAATACCTTTGCAACTTTGTGTAGTAAACCGATAAATATCAGACAGGCCTGTTTATGTACACAAGCAGTGGAGAAGTCTTAGCTTTAGGAGTGCCTGTGTGTGTGAGAGTTTAAAAGCACACCTATTTTACAGTAGTTTGGTAATTTCTGAAAGTTTTTCAAAGGGGTGGGGTAGAATAATGTATCTTGTGGAGACATATTTCCCCTAAGGTAGAGTAGTCTGTGGGTCTAATGGCTTGTGTGTGCTTGACATCCTCCTGTTTGTAGTTCAGCACTTTCTCTTGTTGGTTAAGCCATCCATCATGCTTGGTAAGTGTCTGCTCTCACTGGATCTGAAGGAAGGCTAAGATGACCTTTTCGGGTTATCTTGTCATGCTAATCATACTGAATGATACTGGTGTGCAAAATGGAATTGAATAAACATCTGATTATCTCCAAAGCTTGAGGGAGGTCTCCGTCTGCTCAGGTGAGCAAGGTTTGATTTCAATAAGCAATACCAGACTGTACAAGAAACATTAGTAGGTAAGGCATTATCTGCGCTCCATCTAATTTAGCAACCCTAGCCAGTAGGTCTGCTTTAAAAAGGAAAGGTAATAAAGGATAGGATTTTCAGGGGGGGGGGGGTCTCTTTTGGAACACTAAAAAGGAAGCAGGCAAGTTTCTCCTTGCTGAAACCCGAAACTCATTCTCAGGAGGAATGGAGGAATTTAGGAACCTGTTCCATATAACCAGGACAGACTTAATACAGGATTTTCTTTTATTTTATTCTAGATTTTTTTCTTTCAATAGCTAGAAAAGAGTTTGTTAGAGTTAGTGCAATGCTAACGTGGAGATTGGGTATTAGGCTCTATAAGCATTTACGTTTGTAAAAAGTTAACTTGTAGTATTATACGAGGGAGGTAAGAATATATATACTTTTTTAACAAGACAGATTTTCCTGAGGTTGGAAAAGATAGTGAGTTCTATTGCTGGAGTCTGCCTAGTACTGCTTTTCGGCACTTGACCCTATCTAAGTGTGTTTTCTTATAGTAATACTGCGGAGTACATTAACACCAACATCAGCCCTTATGTTTTACAGAAGGTGCCCTTTGTAAATCTAGCTTGTCCGAAGCATAATCCATCCCTGAAGTCAGTAAGGGTTAATATTTTAGGTCAGTATCTTTGCTGTAGTTCATACCAATATAGAAACAGTAGGTCAGAAGAAAAGCTCTTAACACAAGACTAACAATTCAGTCAAATGGTTTACATTTCCATGATTCCCTGTATCTGAGATGGAAAGAAAAACTATAGAAAACCTGTGGCTGTGAAAAAACAGTTGGATAAAAATCAAGCTACTGGAAGGTACAGTAAGAAGGAATGTGTGTGATGGAAGAAAGTAGCAACAGTGGGGTAAGACTGAGAATGCATTAAGGAAAGAATGCCCCAGGGATCCTGTATAACGAGAAGGGCCTAAGTCAGAAAACAAAGATCAGACAGTATTTTACAGAATGAGCTAAGCATATCCATTACCCATGCCATCACAATACCAATACATGTATATTTTGGCCAGCATGGGTGAATTGGAATTATAGGGATTATATTTTAGTCTGACCTTTGCCAGAATGCAAATGTTTATTTTATTTCCTGTAAGGACTGTAGAATGGAGGAGGGTGGGGATCAACTTAACTTAAGTGGTGGCGAAGTATGCTGCTGTGACAATTTAATTCTCCAGAGAGTCCCCCCCCCCAAATCAGATGAAGTTGTCCCTTTAAACAGTTTATTTCTAATTAGCAATTCCACTGATCATTGAGATCGTCAAGTATTTAATGAGGGTTTAAGAATAAGTATGAGAAATTTTTGCAAGAACCATGTCTAACAAAGAACAGGAGGTGATGCTATCATTAAGGAATTTATTCTTGTGTAGGTGTGCTTAAGTTTTCATACATTTCAAATTACTACACTTCTAGTAATGTTTGATCAATGGTTGCCTTCTAGGAGGGCTTGATATAGATCTTTGTCCATGCTGTAAACAAGCCACAGACTATTTCTGCGTTGTGTGAGAATGTATGGCACTGTGGAATAGGCTGGAGTAGTCTCATATGCCTTAAGGGAATCTGTCCTGTCCATCCCTCACTAATATTAAATTCTGGTCGATAGGAATATTTAACTCACATTACAGGTTTGGCAAATCAGTAATCCAGTAGACAAGACATGTTTCTCAAACAGTAGCTACTCTAGTTTTTCATTTTTGGAAGCATACTTGTAGAGATAAGAAAAGAAGTGCAGTGTTGTATAGTAAAACTGAAGGGGTTGCTAACAGAGGTTTCATTCTAATTTTCAATATGAAAAGTTTTGGAGCATTTTTCTATTTTGCTGGAAGAGTAGCTTGTCAGGTTATAATAATTATTTTGATGCAGTTAGTGCAGGGAGTGAAGGTCTGACATATTAATGAGCCACTTCCTTTGGCAAGGGTGCTGGGTTTGAATCTTTCCACCTTCATTTCAGGGTCACAAGAAAATAATTTTATTGGGTGGTGAAAGCCAGGGTACCTTTTTGGATAGGCTTATATAGGCCCTCTGGCCAATAGCCTAGTACCTACCTATGATGATATATTGTTTCTTTTTAGCATTACATATGATGTTATACTGATTCTGTCATATCTAGTATGGTATCTCATGTCTTTCAATGTTTATACTATTTATATTGCTTATATTGACTTTCTTTGATAAGTCCTGTATTCCAGCCAATATAATATAGGTTACAAACATAAATAAATAAAAACAACTATACAGTAAAATTATAAAGAAAACTCATCAAAAACTGGGACTCTTATATAGAAACAAACAATTCTTTACTGCAGCAACCAAAACTACCTTTGCAAATACAGTTTTACCTCCCTCCTTTTATTTATGGTGCCCCTATCCTAACTAACTAACTTACAGACTTCTACCATAAGCAAGATGGAACAGTGCTACAACAAAGTTGCAAAGTTTGCCACAAACTATAAATATTACACTCACCACTGTAAACTACTCCTAGAATTGAACTGGCTTGAACTCCCCAATCAACTTGCCTTTATTCAGCGATCCACCTTGCACAACTTTATTTTCAGTTCTACTGCCTGCCCTGCACTACCCAGTCTAGTCACACCTTACACACCAAATCAATCCCTACAATCAGAAGACATAAATCTCTTAGGTATCTCAAAACCAACAAGAAAACCAGGTCACTCTTTGTATTCATACTCTGTCTCTGTACTTTGGAATTTACTACCTCTAGCTACCAGGTCTATGCCTGGCCTAACCCATTTCAAGCCTCTTTAAAAAATCATCTCAAAAATACATGGCTCTGCTCCTGCATAAAGCCTGTCTAATGCTAAGCTCTTCCTACTCTTCTTCCACACTAGCCTTATCATCCTCTTCTGTCACATTTCAATCCCTCACAGTCTGCAAGATCCTAAGGCTGTTCTAACTCCTCCTCTGTTTCTGTGCCGTATCCTTAAGCTACTTGCTCAGGCTGTTCTAACTCCTCCTCTGTTTCTATGCCGTATCCTTAAAGGGACAATCCCAGGGATTTTTTTGTTTTGATTCAGCCTTTGTTTACATTTCAGGTTTGCCTTTTTGAGCATGCTCACCTTTGGCTGAGGGGGGTGGGGGAAGATTGCCTGCAGGAAGTCTCTTAGGTGTTAGCCACATTCCATCACAAATTGCAGTTGTACTCACAACAGCCCTCCCTGTAAGCCATTCATTAGTTTAGTCTGTGCATTTTATCCATTGAAAAAAATGAGCCTTTCAGGCATTTCATGAACTGACTGCTGCTGCTACTCTAGAAAGCACAGCAGTAATGCAATGCTTTTAAAGGGCATTATTTTGTTTCTAAAATCAGTTGCTTGCTGGAGTACTTTGTTTACCTTTTAGTGCAATGTAAGTGACATGTTTACACAGAGGCAGGCATTTCAGAGAAGCTTAATAGCATACTGATACTGCAGGTCAGATGTCACAGACTTCAGTGTGAGATAGTTATTATTAGGAACTGCTAATAGTTCACCATTTGTTCTTTTGTATTTTCCTTCCCCCACTCATAGTCTATTAGCTGAATGACTGGTTTAGACTCAGCCAGAGACACTATCTAGTCACATTCAGATCTGCAGCCTTTGCAGCACGGAAATTACATCTTTAGTATGTGCTTGTTTTTTTATAAAACTTAGTGGAATGATTATCCCAGCCAAGGCAATTGTATTTTATTTAGTTTGTTTTTGTTTCATGCTTGTTGCTACATGCTTGTTTCCCTTTACTGGTAATTACTTTTCATATGTTTAGCAACAGTGTTTATTAGTACATTTACTCATGCAGACATACATTTCTAAGACAGTCTCTCATCATTTCAGAAGATAGCATTACTTTGGACATTTGCATCTTTTAACAAACCCACTGAGTTGCAAATGTCCTAAGATTCTAGAAGAATAAAATCTTGTAATATTCCAAAAAAAAAAAAAAAAAAAAAAAACAACATGTCAGACAGCTTTGAAATTGAATCTTGCTACTGTACTAAAAGTATTTTCCCATTAGCTGCCACCCTTCAGAATTCACACAGTAACTGTATAATACTGATTCCATCCAACTGAATTTATTTATTTTTTCTTTCCTGCATTCTGGTAAAATGTTTGGAACTTCCACTCCTTTCCTGAATATTTGACTTCAGGAGAGTTACACTGCTTACCATTTCAAAGCTGAGGCGGCAAATGTAGTCTCTATATTTCCTTATCTGTGTGCATAAGTATTTATGCAATAAGTAATTTAAGTTTATATTCATTTGGTTGTAAAACCACAGCCTTGCTATGTCTTACTGATCGGCTTGCAATTCAAGGCATTCCTGAAGGTCTGTCAAATTTGTATATGCTGGATATGTGATAATGCGTGTATTTTATTAAAACTTTATATGCACTGCAGCTTATTATTTTAGTGGTATACTTCACTGTTAATATTGGAATTCTCATAACTTTTCTCAATCTTGCCTCTTTTGTGACTCAGATGGCTGTGTTTATGAGACCATTTACCCCCTTATCAAGATAGAAATAGATAATTTAAATAAATAATGCATGTGTCATATGTTTTTCATATGCATTGCTTTGGTTGTTTAAAATGTATTTGCTGTATATCTTTATGACGTTATACATCCAATTTTATATATATATATATATATATATATATATATATATATATATATATATGTATATGCTAGGGACGGCTTGCACCTGTCACCCCTGGGCTTTCGGATATTGGCAAAGGCTCTTGCTATCCCCATAGTGCCTTTTTTAGGCAAGGCTCAAAAGACAAACCCACCTCCATAGGTATCACAAGGGATAAGAAACTAAGAGTAATGCTACTCAACGCCAGTAGTCTAAACCTCAAGATGCACACACTCGAAACTCTCCTTAGCATGGAGAACATAGATATCTGTGTAGTAACAGAAACCTGGTTCAAGGCTCCAGAGAGCACCCCAGCACTACCAGGTTATACCTCATACCATGCTTTTCGGCCCCAAAACTTAGACCGAACCACAAAAGGAGGGGGAGTATCAATATTCTTCAAAGATACCCACACCTCCAGGTTGGTGGCACAGCACGAAGCATCAGAGACTATCCATGTGCAACAGTGGGTAAAACTGCCTTCCAGTTTATAGCCTGCTACAGACCACCCTCCCAAACCCAGGAACCCCACTCGGCCTTCCTGAGAACACTGGAAAATATGAAGGTCTCTCCAAACACCATTATATTGGGTGACTTCAACTACCCAAACATAGACTGGGAGCATTACTCTAGCTCCAACACCCTAGCCCAAAGGTTCCTAGAATTTATAAACTCAAATGCTATGGAACAACTTGTTACCACTCCCACAAGAGGGGAAAACATACTGGACTTTATCATCACCAACATGGGGACTCTATGCTCCAGACCAGAAGTGTATCCCTCACTGATAAGATCAGACCATAAACTAATCTCACTGGATATTCACATTCCGACCCCACCCCCTGCCCAGAAAACCACAGTGAAAAACTTCTCTAAAGCAAATTTCACACTCCTCAAAACCAAGGTGGAATCCTTCAAAGCCCCCAGGCCTGTGGAAAATACGTCCCAGACCGCAGAATCCTTTATAAACGCATTCTATGAACACCTTCAGGAATGCATGGATCATGCAATCCCAAATAAAACCAAGACCCAATCCTCCAAAGGCAGATATCCTGTGTGGTGGACAGGAGCGGCCTTAGGTCAACTGGTGCCCTAGGTAAAAGGGCTCCACGGCGCCCCCACCACACCACCTGGTGCCCACATCCTTGTCTACCTGTACCAAATAAATACTGGAAAAGCGCCCCAACTAGAGCAGCACCCTAGGCGACCGCCTAGTTTGCCTATGCCTAAGGCCAGCTATGGGTGGACCCCAGCCACAAACAAACTATACAATAGAAGGAGGAAGCTACTAAATGATAGAGCAAAATCCCAAAAAGGGAAGGCATCTCTGATCAGTATTAGCAATAAACTACGGGCACTCATAAAATCATCTAAGGCAAGCTTCGACAGAAAAATTGCACAGGACACTATGGATAATCACAAAGCTTTCTTTAGTTATGTTAGGAATCTGGGTGGGAATTCCCAGATATGCTCAGAATTAGTCCAAAATGACAAAAAATACACTGAACCCAGACATTGTCAACATCCTAGCTGACAGGATAAGCGCAAACTTCTCCCCCCCTTCCCACCAAAAGGGCAAATATCTATCCCAGCAGAGTGCTGCCCCCCTGACATCTTAGATGGTCAGGTAAGAGCCGCCCTCTCCAAAGCAAAAAACACAGCATCAATGGGACCAGACGGTGTCCCGGGCTGCATCCTACATGAACTCCAAGAAGAGCTAAACCCAAACATAAAACTACTGTTCAATCTCAGCCTTACTGCAGGGTATGTACCCAAAGAGTGGCGTACAGCAACAGTGGTCCCTCTCCACAAAGGTGGTGCCTCAACGGATCCTGGAAACTATCGCCCCATAAGCCTGACTAGCTTGGTCTGCAAAGCTATGGAAAGGATCATCATGGACCTCATAAATAAAGATATTGGGGACCTACAGACACTGGATCCAACCCAGTTTGGCTTTGTTAAGGGCAGATCTTGCCTCTTAAACCTGGTTGATTTCTTTGAAACAGTCACCAAGGCCATTGACGAGGGGAAGGTGGTCCACACAGCCTACCTGGACCTCGTAAAAGCCTTCGATACAATACCCCACTCGGGCATTATAGATAAGCTCACCAGCTTAAATATAAACCCCTATGTCACTAGATGGGTTGCAAACTGGCTCAAGGACAGAACCCTCATGGTTAGAATTGCTGGAGCCATCTCAGATTCCAAACCAGTTACAAGTGGCGTCCCACAAGGCTCAGTCCTGGGACCTCTCTTGTTCGGTATATATTTCTCGGAGGTACAGGCCAACACGGAAGTACTGTGGCTGACCAAGTTCGCAGATGACTGCAAACTGGGCGCCATAATCGACTCTCCAGCCGACACAAGCATCCTCCCAAAGGGCCTCATAGAAACAGACAACTGGTGCCAGAGCCATGGCCTCAAGCTAAATGCCAAAAAGTGTATAGTCATCCCCTTTGGCAAAAACAAAGTGCCCCCAAATTACCACATAGGTGGTAATTAATTAAGTATAGAAGAAGTAATTAGGGACCTGGGGACCCAAGTTGATAGCAATCTCTCATTTGACAACCACGTGGCCATAGTGGTTAGAAAAACATTTTATATAGCCCACCTAATCATGAAGGGATTCACATCTAGATCAGGGGAGGTCATCGTGCCTCTTTACTCATCCCTCATCAGGCCCATAATTGAGTACAATGCCCCTTTTGGGATATACCGTACCAGACACCTGCAGCAACTGGAAAGACCCCAAAAGTACCTCACCAAGAGGATCAAAGGGCTCAAACAGATGCCATATGCTGCCCGGTTAAAGAAACTCCAGCTCTACTCAGTGGCATACCGCCTGCTCAGAGGCGATCTGTGCCTGACATATAAAGCCATGTCCAACCCGGAATTAATGGACATGCTGCACCTCAGAAAATCCAAATCCCATCGAGCTACGCGCTTGAGAGACTTGATCCTCAGCAGTGAAATAAATAGGACATGCTGGAGGGACAGATTCATAACCCAGAGGCTCCCTTCACTCTGGAATAAAATCCCAGTCCAGGTTAGGCAGAGTCCCTCATTGACTCTCTTCAAGAGGAATCTTGATGAGTGGATTGGGAGATCATAGGTTTACCCCAGGTATCACTTCTGTGTCACTGTTAGACAGAGGCACAGTATACTAACCTCAAAAAAGGGCATAGCAAAATTAATTTAAAATCGGTGGCAAAAGTCAAACACATTCTGGCTAGGCTTATAAATGCCCTAGGGCAGATAGCCTAGTATGAACCTATGAACCTGAACCTATATATATATATATATATATATATATATATATATATATATATATATATATATATATATATATAAATATATATACATATACATAAATATATGTATATGTATATATATTTATATATATATATATATATATATATATATATATATATATATGGGTGTACTTTTGAAGAATGAAAGTTCACTACTTCGAACTTCAAAAGTACACACACACTAACACGAAAGTGCACTTTCACGAAGGTGCACTCTTGCAAACCCGCTAGACTGAATGGGCTGAAGTCACGGATCTTAGGCAGGGTTAGGGCACAGGTTAGGGTAAGGGGATAGTTAGTAGGACTATCCCCTTACCTTGACCTGTGCCCTAACCCTAAGGTCCATGACTATCACACCACAGTGGAAGACATTCCATATCAGGCTGTGTCCTCCACTGTGGTACGATAGTCACGGACCTTAGGGTTAGGGCATGGGTTATGGTAAGTGGATAGTTA